>NC_056746.1:908674422-908826922 GCF_019279795.1 Protopterus annectens
AAAACCAGGAAAGGGATTCTGAGCAAAGGTTGAGATTTGATAGGTGATTTAGGAGGTGAGTGTGAGAGATGGTATCGAAAGCTTTTGATAGATCTAAAAGGACAGTAGATACTATATTACCGGAATCACGAGCAGAGTTGACTGAGTGCAAAAAGGAGAGAAGGGCAGTGTTAGTACTGTGCCCTGGGCGGAAGCCGTGTTGGGTAGGAGAGAGAAGTTGGTGTTTGGTGAGGAATGGCAGGAGTTGTAAGTGGATACATTTTTCTAGGATTTTGGATATAGGGGAGAGAATGGCAATAGGGCGGAAATTTGTGACTGTACAGTTTTTGCCACCTTTGTGGAGAGGTAGGATGTAAGCGGTACGCCATAGTTTGGGTACATAGGATTCAAGTAAAGACCTATTGATTAGGATGCTGATGGGAAGAGCAATAGAGTCAGAAGTAATTTTTAGGAAGGCAGATGGGATGTTATCAGGGGCATTGGAGCAGGGCTTTCGTTTATGAAGGAGTTTCTTTATTTGGTTGGTAGATACTGGTTTTAGTTTGAAAGAGGGCGGGTAAGAACAGTTTGAGGAAGATTGAATAGTGGTAGGAGATAGGTGATTGTTAGGAAATGTTTTAGTTAGCTCAGCAATGGAAGAGGTGAAGAAGGAATTAAATAGTGAGGCTATTTCGAGGTCGGTTTTGCTGGTGTCTGGACAGGGGTTATTTTTAGTACCAGGTCTGAGGAGTGAATTGTTGGAATTCCAGAATTGTTTGGGGTTTCTAGCATGGTTTTCTTGAAGTTGGATGTAGTAAGATTTTTTTATCTTTAATGATTTGTTTCTTGGTAAGGTATATAGATATAGATATATAGATGTAGATATATAGATATCTACCTATCTATATATATATATATATATATATATATATATATATATATATATATATATATATATATATATACATATATATAGGTCTACTTCAAAATGTCGGCCGTTCGGAATGCCGACTTTCCTATGGCCAACACCATATGATCGACATTCCGAAAGACCAACATCCTGAAATAGCACCATTTACCTACCTGTAAACACAGTAAAACTGTGTTATGCAAGGGGGGCAAGGCCCTCTGCACTCTACACCCCCTGCTACTTAAATATTTTCACTCTGAGATCGGCACTACAGTGCAGGAAAGGGGAATCTCCCAGTCTCACACTGTAGCAAGATCTCCGCTATCATTTGTCAGCCTTTCAAATGTTCACTCATATGGTGTCGGCTATATGAGTTTCGAACATTTGAAAGTTCGAACAAATGAAGAGCTTATATATATATATATATATATATATATATATATATACATACATATATATATATATATATATATATATATATATATATATATATATATATATATATATATATATATATATATATATATATATATATATATATATATATATATATATATACATACACATACATACATACATACATACACAGATCTCCCACACAGGATTGAAATTTAAGAACATTGAACCTCTGATCATCAAAGAACAGAGGATCGTAGTGCTGAAATATTGAATCTTGTGAATGGTGATCGCCATACAGTGCAAAATGAGAACTTTACCATTCTATTCACTGTAGTGTGATCTTGGAGTTGGTATATTTAAGTAGCAGAGGGTGTGGGGGAGTCCAGGGGGACTTGCCCCCCCTGCAAAAACATGAAATAAGGAGTTTTCACATTTTATTTTTTTTTTTTCTGTGGGTTCAGTATTTCAGCACTTCGATCCTCTGGTCTTCGATGATCAGATGTTCAATGTTCTGAAATTTTGATCCTGTGTATGGGATCCATACACATACACACACACACACACACACACACATATATATATATATATATATATATATATATATATATATATATATAGGAGCTATTGGCCCTAGAGCCTATATAAGCCTAGCCAAAAAGGTACCCTGGCTTTTGCCACCCAAGAAAATTATCTTCCTGTGCCCCTGTCGAGCAGAGCCACAGAAGTGATCCCCGGGGTGAATTTCCTATCTCCTATCTAATCATCAAGATTTTTCTTGAAGAGTGCTAATGAGGAGCTTTGTTTGCTATAGATAGGTAGTTTGTTCTAGAGTACGGGAAGTCTCTGTGACAGGAATCTGTCCCTCCAGCATGTTCTGTTTATTGTGGTGACAAGGTTTAGGTCCCTAGAGGGTGTAGCTCGGCGGGACTGGGATTTCATTAAGTGGAGCAGAGATCGCCACTGAGTAGGCGATATGCGATGGAGTAAAGCTGGAGTTTTTTGAGATGGTCTGCATAGGGCATCTGTCTGAGGCCAGTAATCCTCTTTGTGAGGTATTTCTGCAGCCTTTCCAGTTGTTGTAGATGGCTTGTGAGGTACATACCAAAAGGGGCGCTGTATTCTATAATGGGTCTAATGAGTGACGAGTAGAGGGGAACAATTACCTCTTTTTTCCTGGATAAGAAACCTTTTATGATGAGGTGTGCCACATAGAAGGATTTCCTGACTACTGTGGCGATGTGATTATAAAAGAAGAGACTACTGTACACCTGTGTCCCAAGGTCTCTTATCACACTTTCGGTGTTAAGTAGACTTCATGGGTACAGAGTTTTTACCAAAAGGGATGACACTGCACTTTTTGTCATTGAGCTTGAGGCCATGGCTTTGACACCAGGCATCTGTCTCAGTGAGGCCCTTTTGTAGGACGTCCACATTGTTAGGAGTTTCGATTATGACTCCTAGTTTGTAGTCATCTGCTAACTTCACTAGCCAAAGACCTTCTGTGTTAACCTGTACTTCAAATATATATATATATATATATATATATATATATATATACATATATATATATATATATATATATATATATATATATATATATATATATATATACATATATATATATATATATATATATGTATATGGATCAACTGCTAATAGTTGTTTCATGGAAATGTCAGCATGCTTTTTACAATGACATACTTATGTCAACAAAAACACATTGACATGTAAGAGCACATGCTCTAAGGATAATCCTTGGAACATGAAAAAAAAAGTATTTTTTGTGGTGGGGCAAGCCCCCATGCACTTCCCACACTCCCTGCTAGTTTTATATATACATATATATATATATATATATATATATATATATATATATATACTAACTTTGAGATCGCACAGTCCCCAAGGAAAGGGGATATCCCCTATCCCAGGGACTATCAATCTCACACAGCTGTCAGCCAACATGGATCAACAGTACACAGCTTGAACATCCAAAATTCGATTTACCCTGGGACTCCCATGTATATGGTAGTTGTGATAATTCCAGGCGGCTTTTACTATATTAATAAAGAAATGTTGGTGGTGTTCACAGACTCTGATTAATACATTAATAAACAATTGTATACACTGGATTCTCCCAAATGTGCTTAATCCTTTAATGTATCAATGAGCGTATATGATACTATCAGACTGCATTTAATGCATTAATCAATGAATATATACAATACTCCCATACTATGTTTACAGTATTAATTAATAAATATATACAGAATATTTATGGACAGTTTTTAAAAAAGTTATAACTAAATGTGTCCATGTGATACTCACAGGCTATATTTAATACATTAATAAATAAATATACACATTTAATACTCCAAGACTGAGTTAACACTTTAAACAAAGAAATGCATATGTTATTCTTCTGATTATCAAGTTGGAGGTTGCAGGAGCAAAACAGGTCCAAAAAATGAAGAGTATGCCAAGACCAACTATGTAAAAAGAATGAGTATTTATTTAAAGATGAGCGCTTTCACTGTTAACACAGCTTCTTCAGATCTAAGTTAAAATAAATAAAAACTTAAAATGGTTCTTTTATATGATCACCTCTAGTGGTCAAACAAGTAATTACAATGAGGATACATATAATGAATAAATAACAAGTTGGATATACATCATAAAATCACAAATCAAATAGATGTTAAATGCTCAAACAATGCCTGTCCTGAAAATACAGAAAATCCCAGTCAACTACATTTCCAAATGAAATGACATGAAAAATATATATAACCTACATAAGAAATATCATGAATAAAAGTGAGTTTTGAAGGGTGGGGCGGGGGGGGGGGGCTAAATTCTCTTATGGTCAAACAAATGATTACAATGAAAAGAACATAAACTGGTTCTATTGTATGATCACCTCTAGTGGTCAAACAAGTAAATACAATAAGAATGCATGTAATGAATAACCAGTTGAATATACAAAGTATATGTCCTGAAATCACAAATCAAATAAATATTAAATGCTCAAACAATGCCTATCCTAAGGATACAAAAAATCCTAGTCAACTACATTCCAAATGGAATTACATGAAAAATAGCGAACCTATGTGAGAAATGTCATAAATGAAAGTAAGTAATGAAGGGGGGGGGGGCGGGGAATGAGGTAAAATCCTATACAGATGTCACTGGAGAAAGCAGATACAATCTATTTAATATTCCTACGTGTTCTTAGTCTCGGTTTTATTGAGGTTCTATCATTGAGGCCAGATCCTTTATCTGCCCTAAGCCAAACTATCCAGTCACATTCCTTGTTCTCTGTATGCGTCCTAATATCACCGCCTCTTATTGCTGGAACTATAGTTTCAAGTACTCTAAAACAAAAACAGTGCGATCTTCCTGCAAGATTAACATGTTTCACTAGGGCATTATAAGGTGAACCCTTCCTTATGTGATAGATGTGTTCCCTCATTCTGTCCCTTAATGATCGGTTGGTTTTCCCAACATAAAAGGGGGAGCAGATCTGACAGGTGGCCAAATATACCACATTAGTGGTCATGCAGTCAGCCTCCACATTTATTTCATAAGTGACAAGCATATCAGGATGTAAAAAGTTGCTGTCTTCATTAATAAATTGACAGAAATTACATCTACCACACGGTTTAGTATGTCCTGCTACTTTGTTTACTGTTCCATACTTAGGATAGCATAGCATCTTTTTAAGATTGTTCTTATTCTTGTACAAAAAACTGGGAATTTCACCAACTATGACTCTTAATTTAGGATCAACATGCATGATGGACCAATATTTATTGATGATATCTCTAATCTCATTATTATCTGATGAATAATATGTTGAAAACTTAACATGAGATGACATGTGCTCCCTATTCACCTGGGTGTTGGAACTGTGGCGTCCAAAATATGGTGTAGCTATGGTGTTACGTAGTCCTAAGGCTCATTCCAGAGAAGGATCAATTTCATTAATATTGTATCCTCTCTGCAAAAGTCTACTTTTAAGGTCCCCTAGTTCAGATACAAAGCCTGCCTCCAAAGGATTTAGCCTTGATGCTCTAATGGCCTGACCTACCATAACATTCCTGAATACAAAAGGAGGGTGCATACTCGATCTCATGAGCAGGGTATTAACTGCATGGCCACTAATGTGGTATATTTGGCCACCTGTCAGATCTGCTCCCACTTTTATGTTGGGAAAACCAACCGACCATTAAGGGACAGAATGAGGGAACAAATCTATCACATAAGGAAGGGTTCACCTTATAATGCCCTAACGAAACATGTCACTCTTGCAGGAAGATCGCACTGTTTTTGTTTTAGAGTACTTGAAACTATAGTTCCAGCAATAAGAGGTGGTGATATTAGGACGCATACAGAGAACAAGGAATGTGACTGGATAGTTTGGCTTAGGGCAGATAAAGGATCTGGCCTAGAGCCTCGATAAAACCGTGACTAAGAACACGTAGGAATATTAAATAGATTGTATATGCTTTCTCCAGTGACATCTGTACTAGGATTTTACCTCATTTTTCTCCCCCCCCTTCATTACTTACTTTCATTTATGACATTTCTCACATAGGTTCGCTATTTTTCATGTCATTCCATTTGAAATGTAGTTGACTAGGATTTTTTGTATCCTTAGGATAGGCATTGTTTGAGCATTTAATATTTATTTGATTTGTGATTTCAGGACATATACTTTGTATATTCAACTGGTTATTCATTACATGCATTCTTATTGTATTTACTTGTTTGACCACTAGAGGTGATCATACAATAGAACCAGTTTATGTTCTTTTCATTGTAATCATTTGTTTGACCATTAGAGAATTTAGCTTTTTTCTCCTCCACCCCCCCCCCCTTCAACACTCACTTTTATTCATGATATTTCTTATGTAGGTTATATATATTTTTCATGTCATTTCATTTGGAAATGTAGTTGACTGGGATTTTCTGTATTTTCAGGACAGGCATTGTTTGAGCATTTACCATCTATTTGATTTGTGATTTTATGATGTATATCCAACTTGTTATTTATTCATTATTTGTATCCTCATTGTAATTACTTGTTTGACCACTAGAGGTGATCATACAAAAGAATCAGTTTATGTTTTCTTCATTGTAATTACTTGTTTGACCACTAGAGGTGATCATATAAAAGAACCATTTTAAGTTTTTATTTATTTTAACTTAGATCTGAAGAAGCTGTGTTAACAGCTCATCTTTAAATAAATACTCATTCTTTTTACATAGTTGGTCTTGGGATACTCTTCATTTTTTGGACCTGTTTTGCTCCTGCAACCTCCAACTTGATTTTCCTTCTAAGTGCTTTTTAAACTGGTGACAGGCAGCATTCATCTGGTGTATTCAGTGGTGTGCTGTTTTGATTCTTCTGATTATGTTTATTGCATTAATAAATATACATGTAATATTCCTTGCATGTTTTAAGATATTAATAACTGTGTACACTTTACATTCATATACTATGTTTAATACATTAATAAATATTACTACTCACTGTCAGTGCGTAACAAATTAAAAATAAATATATATGTGATACCGAATGGTGCATGCATTTCCATATAAATGGACATTTGATGCAACCTGCTTAACATATTAATACATGCATTTGCATGCATAAACTGTGTTTATTGCATTACTAAATGTACACAGGGACTGCAAAGTTTACAGCACAAGTGCTCGACACTAACAAGTATGAATGATAAGCTGGGAACTAATCACATAACTGGCAAGACTGAAGATGGTAGTCATAGTGCTGAAACTCACATATGCACAACATCAATTGGTGAAAAGCAGTGCTGTGACTGTACACAAGGACAGATAAATATTATTGGTTTTCATTAAATATCAGCCCTCCCATAAAACTCCCACTCAGCTTTGCACATTTTAACTGGTGTAAAATGGTAAAACGATTGTAGTTATGTGCAGTAGAGGTCGTATATGTGTGTAAAGTTAAGAATGCTTTCAGCTGCTTTCACCAAGCGGCTGTGGTTGCAAGTCTGCATGGATCTCTCAACAATTTGCATGAAGCCCTGTGCTGAGCCGAGCTGAGTGCCCCTAGACCACAGCTTACCCAAACTGTTGTAAAGATGTTCATCGTGCATACAGCTGCAGTCATTACAGATGGGTTATCCTGCCGTCAGTCGGGTCCTCGGTCGGCCAAATTCCAAAGTCTAGGTCTGGCGTCGGTTGTCGTCGCTTCTTCCCTGATGTCAGTGAGGCAGGGGTATAAAAGAGGCAGCCAACGCCATTTTCTCCAGTCTTTTTTGCTGCACGGTGCCAGAAGCAGAAGCAGTTCACAAGTGCCGGTCGGCCAGCTCCTGAGATTTACGAAAGTATTTCAGCCAAAGTCTTCTTTAAAGCTAAGTGCCCCGTTGGGGAAACTTTTCTTGCCTCAGACCGATGTCAGACAAAGTTAATAATTGCATTTCTTGTGGGAAGCAAATACCGCATAAGGATTTCCACTCTTTCTCTATACCTTGCTTAGGCCCAGACCACGACGTCTCGACCTGCCGTTTTTGTGCTAGGTTCAACAAGCGCACTATTAAGCGCCGGGCGGAGTTCGCCCTTCATTATTTTGGCAAAAAAATTTATTATATCATGTCGTCAGATACACCGACACCAGTTTTAAGCAAAAGACGCAAAGATAAGGACCGACATCCAAGGTCCGCACCGAGTACTGAGACCACCCTTAGGCCGACTACCGGTTCTCCGGTTCTCAGCGAGGCGCCTACGCAGCCCCTGAATACCGATGAAACTATTTTACCGGTGACTTCAGTACCCGAGGTCGCAGGCTCCTCGGTCTCCATTCCTACTGCAGATACCGACACCACTCTTGGCGGGGAAACTCAAAATTTAGTCAGGCCTGCCATTTCTGAAGGCGTCTTCAGGCCTTCCACCTTCTCTATTAAATCCTTCACTAAATCTAAAGCTGCCATGAAAACTAAAAAAACAGGGTCCTCAGACCTCCTCTCAAGGCCCCATGCCTAAAAAGCAGATGATTAAAATGGCTGAGGATTTGATAACTCTCATCAGGGGTTCTCAACCCCCCTCTGACAAAAGACCCAGACTGGAGGAAGACTACCCTTCCTCAGCCCAGGCTTCTATTACCTCAGAACATTCTGAGGACCAGGATTATGTCTATTCCCCTTTCGAAGACTCTGATGCTGAGGAGTCTATTCCCTCGGTCTCCCCCCTGAGGACTACTCTTTTGGGGAAACCCTGCATACCTTGAGGGAACACTTTCACTGGGAAGGCCAAGATTACTCAGATTCCAAGAAAAGGCTCAGGGAATTTCTACTGCTCCCCCAGCATAGGCCCCTGGCTATTCCTCCTGTTTTAGATATATTGGATGATGTGTACGCAGAAGCCAGCCTTAATCCAGATTTTTTACCTCCAGCCCTTGTTAAACCAGACAGGTATTACCGGGTTCCTGATTCTCACCAGTTCCTTTATAAAAGCCATACTGCTGACCCAGAAACTATTTCACAGGGTCCCAAGGGAATAAAGGCTTCTACTGCTAAAAACCCTTTACCTTCAGAGAGAGATTCCAGAGCATTAGAAAGGTGGGGGAAAAAGGTGTATACATCTGCCACTTTAACCATGAGGGCATTAAACTGTCAATTCCATATGTTAAAGTACCAACAGTTTTTGTTATCTCAGTTTAAAAGCAAAATGACACAAACAGAACAACCAGATTTGAAAGAGTTGCAGGATTTGTTGCATGGTGCAGAGCAAGTGGGTAAACATACCTTGCAGTGTGGTTTTGATGCTTTAGAGGCCTCATGTAGAGCTGCTGTCACGGGATCTGTTATACATAGACATGCTTGGCTCAAAGATCAAACCTTACCAGATCATGTCAAAGCAAAGTTATTAGATGCACCACTTCAAAAAGATGTATTGTTTGGTGTTAAAGCTGAGGAGGTACTAAAGAAAATGGAGGAAAAAGCGAAATCTATGCAAACAGTGAAAGATTTCCTGCAGGTACAACCTCCACACTTCAGCAGAAACTGGCCTTCAGAAAATTGGTCCTTTCCAGCCACGGACAGACCTCAAAGGGGCAGATACAGACACCCAAGGGGTAGAGGACAACCTCAAGGATCTTACAGAGCAAGATAGTGGCAAGCACCAACCCCAAGAGGTGGAGAAGATAGATCACAGTCATTTAGAAAACAGACACAATGACTTCCCCCTATGCCTGCCAAGCAAAGCTTTAATGGCAGCACCTTTGGGCGGAAAACTGGCATTATTTTCAAAAAACTGGCATATTGTTACAAAAGACAAATGGATTCTGGACATTATAGACAGAGGCTACAGGTTCCACTTTCACACCCTTCCAAAAATGAGAGGCATGCCAAACCTGCCACAAAATCAAAGGGCAGAGGCACAAAGACAAATTTCCACTCTCATGGATATGAAAGCGATTCAAGAGGTACCTGCAAAAGAACAAGGTCAAGGTTTTTATTCCAGACTATTCCTGGTACCAAGGAAAGACAAAGATTGGAGACCTATCGTAGACCTATCCATCCTAAACACATATCTACAGGTGCCAAAATTCAAGATGCTCACATTACAGCAGCTTCTTCCCATGCTGGGCAAGGAGTCTTGGCTGGTAACATTGGACCTCAAGGAGGCATACCTGCATGTCCCTATCAGACAAGATTGCAGAAGATACCTCAGATTTCTTGCAGGTTCAACCCATTAACAATTCTCTGCATTGCTCTTTGGCTTATCTACTGCGCCCAGAGTGTTTACGAAATGCCTGGCATCAGTAATTGTCTTCTGCAGACTACAAGGAATACAAATCTACCCATATCTGGACGACTGCCTGATCCAAGCGGACAGCAAGGACATTCTATTGCAGCATCTGGCATTTGTAATAAAACTGTTAAACTTCCTGGGATGCACAGTGAACAAAAAGAAATCAAAACTAATACCTTCTCAACAGATAATTTTCCTGGGTGCCAGCTTAAATACAACCACCCAGATGGCCTACTTCACGCCAGACAAACAAGGGCAACTGTCTCAATATTTCAGCAAAATGGCAACTTTCACCAGACTAACTTCAAGGAAAGTCCTGCAGGCTCTGGGATTCATGGCATCTTCCATCCTACTAATCCCATGTGCAAAGCTGCATATGAGGAAACTACAATGGTACCTAAAAAATGTATGGTCTCAACATAGCCACAGCTTGGAAACAATTATACCACTCATTCCATGCCTTCAAAAGGAATTTTTGTGGTGGGCTCAAGCATGCCAAAGAAACACAGGTCTCCCATTCTGTGTACCTCAAGCAACTCAAATCATCACAACAGACGCCTCAGACTATGCCTGGGGAGCACACATGGCAGATCAGTGCATTCAGGGAAAATGGTCCCAAAAAGAGAAGCACCTACACATCAACCAAAAGGATATGCTAGCCGTGCAAAATGCTCTTATGACCTTCAAAGACCTACTGCATCCAGACCAGCTATTGATAAGGACAGACAACACCACAGTCATGTGGTACATAAACAAACAGGAGGGAACTCATTCATACCCCCTGTGCAGGCAAGCCATGGCCCTATGGAACACAGCACTGGAATTGCAAATTCAACTACAGGCACAATTCCTGCCAGGGAAGGAAAACACACTGGCAGACAACCTAAGCAGAAATATGACAGATCCACACAAATGGAAGTTGCATCCTCAAGTTTTCTCAAAGATAATTCAGGCATGGGGACAGCCAGACATAGATCTATTTGCTACCCACAGAAATTACCAGTTGAAAAAATTTTGTTCAAGGACCTATCATCCACAGGTCTGGAAAGTGGACACACTCTCTTTCAATTGGACAACATTGACAGTCTATGCCTTCCTGCCTCTTCCTCTACTGACCAAAGTTCTATTAAAAGCCAGAGCAGAGAGGCCACAAATGATTCTCATTGCTCCAGACTGGCCACGACAACACTGGTATCGGCTCCTAAAGAGCCTGACACACTCCCCACCATGGATCCTACCTCTAGTCCCTCTTCTGTTGTCCCAGCACAACTACAAAAACCTTCACAGCCAGCTCAAAACCCTAAATCTAGCTGCATGGAGAATACCTTAATTTCCCAACAGACTGTCCTCTCCAAGGAGGTGCAGGATGTCATCTTGGAGGCCAGAAGACCTTCTACTAGAAAAGCCTACTCCGCCAAATGGAAACGATTTTGTTCCTGGAATTAAGAAAAGGGCCAGAATCCTTGGGTAATAAATATACCTCAAATTTTACAGTACCTAGCTGAGATGTTAAACAGTGGCCTTTCCTTCTCCTCCATCAAGATCCACGCTTCAGCCATTTCTGCACAATACAACACAGACCCTCCTTTATTCTCACATCCTCTATTAAGGCAGTTCCTCAGAGGGGCAAAAAATATAAAACCCCGAAGGAAACCACCAGTTCCAGCTTGGGACCTCAACTTCGTATTGAAAAAGCTGACCCTGCCTCCCTTTGAACCGGCTTCTTCAACAGAGCTACAATACTTGTCATGGAAAACAGCCTTCCTTCTGGCTATCACCTCAGCATGCAGGGTTTCAGAACTACAGGCCCTCATGGCTGTGCAACCATTCATCATTTTCCATCAGGGCAGAGTTTCCTTACGAACCAACCCTACCTTCATGCCAAAGGTAGTATCCAGTGTAGCTTTGAATCAGACTATCCACTTACCTACCTTTTATCCAAATCCACAGAACAAAGGGGAGAGACTACTACATTCCTTGGACATTCACAGACAACTTCGTTATTACTTGGACAGAACAAAGCCATTCAGAAATCTGAGCAGCTCTTTGTGTCCTACGCAACAGGTGCTCAAGGAAAGGCTATTTCCAGACAATTTCAAAATGGATAGCCCACTGCATACACTTTTGTTATTCATTTCATGGAAAATCTGTGCCTGCATACATCAGATCCCACTCCACCAGGGCCACAGCTACCTCTGCAGCTTTCCTCAGGGGGGGTCCCTACCAAGGACATTTTGGAAGCAGCTACTTGGAGTTCAGTGCACACTTTCTCCATGCACTACCACCTTCCACTATACTCAAAATCTAGAGCGGGCTTTGCCACAGCAGTCCTGCAGGGCATCCTCGCTCCTCGTAGTTCCACTTAGTGCCTACCACCCTTACTTAGCTTTGGGATTCTACCCATCTGTAATGACTGCAGCTGTATGCATGATGAACATAGTACAGTTTTGTACCTACCATAAATGTAGATGTTCGAGTGCTCATACAGCTGCAGTCCAGGTTACCCCCCCCTCCGTCCCCTCTTAGGACAGGCCTTATGACAAACACCTTTATCATACAACCTATTTGGGGTATTCTTTTATGGTGTATTTACTTGCAACTATTGTTTTTTGATTTATCTACATTGCATGTTTGCATAACAGTTTTGCCTTCCTTCTGGGGGCACCTGACATCTGGGACAAGAAAAACTGAAGAAAATGGCGTCAGCTGCCTCTTTTATACCCCTGTCACACTGACGTCAGGGAAGAAGCGACGACAACCGACACCAGACCTAGACTTTGGAATTCGGCTGACCGAGGACCCGCCTGACGGCAGGATAACCCATCTGTAATGACTGCAGCTGTATGAGCACTCGAACATCTACATTTATGGTAGGTACAAAACTGTACTTTTCCTCTGTTTACTGTAAATAATGTGCTTATATGGACAATCTGTTTGAGCTTTTATAAGACTGGAAAGGGGGAAGATAGTAAAGCTGGAAATAAGAAACCATTAAGACAAGGGACTCACAGAAGAAATACATCAAGAGGATTGTGCTAGAGGAGGTAGGAAAGGAGGGGCAGTATGTTGTTGTGAGGGTACACCCTCTTTTCTAATTTTTGTTGAAGAGGAAAGTTGGAGAAGGAGTAAGAGTAGAAGGTGTAGAAGATAGGATTAAGGAAGAGCACAAAGGAATACAGAAACATAATTAACAGACAAGACACGCAGGAACACTATGTTGGTCTGGCAGGACTGGTGACAAGAAATACAGACATCTGACAGACATAAAATGGATAGGGAGTAGGTTTGACATGCAGGTATCTCCCGGGTCTGGAGGACTTCAATTATCACCCCTATCTGATAGAGTTTGAGGGGAGAATCCCAATGGTGTGAGGGTGATGGCCTCCAGTGGCTCTATCACTGGAGGAGACAAGATGTGGAGGTCTTGCACCCACTGGAGAAGGTGTTGTATTGGTTGCAGGCATCTCTGAATTGTTGACTCAACCAGGCCCTGAAACCTGGTGGTGTTTAAAGCTTACCAGGCTGCTACACATTGGGAGGCCCACAGAGGTGAAGATACTGCCTCATCCTCTGAAGACATCCATAAGTAGGAATGGGGTGCTGTCAAATGGTTCCTCACCACCCCATACCTACTCAGACATGGGGTGGAGTGGTGTCAAATGGTTCCTCACCTGAAAAACATGTGATTCAGCTGCTCCTGGGAACTCTAAACCTGTGGAAAAGTAACATAAGAGAGAGAGTGAAAAAATGACAGAGTGAGAGAGATATCAACAGAGAAATGGAGACAGGAATGACTCATAAGTGTTCTGAAAACATTGCAATTTAGTTAATGAAATTAAATGTATTAATTTATTCAGAAACTGGTATTAAGTTCTGTTTATACATTTTCCGCTTACTGCTGATTGCATTCTAAGGAAAGGTATTAACTGCACTTGTGATTAATATGTTTTTTATGTGATATATGTAAATTTGTGCTTTATTATATGGACTATTGTAGCACCAAAAAGTAACAATATTAACAGTTAATGATGTCACTACCGATGTATGCTTTACTGACATATATGTATAAATAAATATATATATATATATATATATATATATATATATATATATATATATATACATGTAAACATGATCTCTCACACTAAACTTTTCAATCAACTTTAAACCCTGGGTCGACTATCTTCATCTATTCAATGGCTCTCTAGCTTCCTTGCCAACAAGCTGTAATATGGCAGGATCATCTCTGCATGCCTTTCCACTTCCACAGGAATCCCACAAAAATCCAGTCTTGGCTCTCTACTATTCAATATTTTATCAATAAGCTATGTTCGTCTTCTTGTGAAGGCATCTTGATTCAATATGCAGATGACTCTACTCCCATCTGCTCTTCAAACACCTTACTCACCTCCAAGAAATCACTCAACAAGCTGTCATCTCCATTGAAACTTGGCTTACAATGGCACAACTCCTACTCAACCCATACAAAAAACAAACTCCTCCTCTTTACCACAAAAACTCACACGCTTAACAAAGCATCTTGGCAAATGGCACTGAAATTGAATTAGTACACCATGCCACACTATTAGGAGTCATAATAGACAATAATCTAAAATTTGACCTCTACATGCAAAGTGATACCAAGAAAACCCATCAAAAACTAGGCATGCTATGTAGAAACAAACATTTTTTGAACACACCCACAAAAATTACTCAAGTCTCTAGCCAAAACTTAACTTCTGCCCTTCCTACTCTAAGAAACAACAATTCTAACCAATTTACAATCCTCCATAAAAAACAAACTTGAAAGCTGCTGCAACAAAACTACCAAGTTTGCTACTATTTCATCCTACTTTACCCATCAATTTAAAGCTCTCATGCTCTTAGCTGACTTGAACTACCGCTCCACCTCACCTACATTCATCTTATAATAATACATAAAATCATACACAAACCATTAGCCTTCTAGCTCTTTCCCCTTTAATTAACATATATTTCCCTAAAAGATCTCTCATATCAGAAGACAAACAACTTCTCACCATAAATAAACCAAATAAATACCCTGGACAAAGCCTATACTCATACTGAATAGCAAAAAAAAAAAAAAAAAAAAAAAAATATGGAACTCCCTACCTGTAACTTCCAGAACTATTTCTAACCTACTCACCTTTAAAAGCTCCCTAAAAGAATACTTTACAAAATCACGGTCCTGATCCTGTGCCAGTCTTGCCTAAACAGCAAAACAACCACCATCAAACTCCTCCAGCGAACCAAGACAGCTGTAAGATGGAACAAGGCAGCCAAAAAACATTCACAGTAAGAAACTGTTCACTGAATGTAAAAATACACAAAGGAACCAGAAATAGGTCTACTAATATAAAATATTTTAATCGATCTAAGCACTTTTGTCCTTATCTAAAGACTTCAGCAGATACCCTGCACTCTTCTTATAATCTCCTTTGTCTCCATCCTTCTTTCTTCTATAACCATAATATGAAAACCATCTCTCATACTAAGACATCACTCAATTTCCCCTCACTGTCTTTGATTGTGTAATCTCTAATATCTCTTTTAAATATCTTATCAAAATTGTCTCAGGTCTCATTCATTGCATGTATGTAACAAATAAAATGACTAGTTTTTCCTCACATATTTTCTCCAACTCATGTTTTTGTTATTGTCTTCGTTGCACTCATTACTTTGAAACACATTTTCTATGTTTTTCTCATTATGTTTTTTCGCACCTATGTTTTTTAGTGTAACATGATACTTTGTGATTTAAAATATCTGTAACTGATTTTTGAAATATTGTGACTGTGGAGCTTTCCTACCTGAGCCTTCACCAAAAATGGGCATTTCTGGCCCATTTGGACTTTCCTGGTAAACAAATGTCAAACAAGTGAATAAATTATTTCCTTTCACTTCAGTATTTCAGTATATAATGTGGGCACTCATCTCACTGCATGATCTGCCAGACAGACTACAAAACTGTTGTCACATTAACAAACTTCTTTCGGTTTTTCCCAGTTAGGGGTCGCCACAGCGAACTAATTTTCTTTTTTAAGGTCATATAACACATGTTTCCTGCTTACAAGCAGTCTGTACTAGTCTTTCAAGCCTTCTGTGGTGTGTGTGCCGGCTGTGGAAATATAAAAAAGGGAAAAAGAAAGTTGCTTACATATTTCATTTATGTGTACATTATGGCTGAAAGCAACATATTATTTACAGCTTCTATCAGATGAATTTATATTTTTTTAACTGAAGTCAAAGTATTTTTATCTCATACATGCCTCAAGCTCTAAAGACCTCCACTGTATTTTTCCTGAGGAAATGCAACATATTACATCATAAAAGTGAGACTGGGCCTTGTTGAAGTATTTCTTGCAGTTCTATAGCACAGTTGAAAAGATGACCATTCTTGAAAAACTGTTATGGCGTATGCTTTTCCTTCAAGAAGACTATGATATTTAACTTTAACAAATTGTTACAGCCAGTACTCAACATTCCAGAGTTGATTCATTAATAGACACTAACGTGTCTGAGAAAGAGTGTGAGGCTTGCTTATTGAGGTATTGATCTGATTCAGAAACTTATGCTGACATAGGAAAATTAGCAGTTAGTCAGTTTCAGGAAGGAAACCCAGATTCATGCAAAGGTTGCTAACATTTCAAAGAATTTCAAATGACCAGACTAAGCTGCAATGAAATACTCACATCAATGTTTGGCTGTGTTAATGTGAACATTGACATTAGTTCTCCAGTATGCTAATTATTATTAATTCTGTAATTTAGTCAGCTTGGCCTAAGGCACTGCAGTATGCAGTAAGGGAATCATACTCTGCATTATGCAGAACAGCCCATTGCTTCACAGACACACACCCTCATCCTAGCTCGGATGTAGTTCCTTGGGCTAGTCAGCCATTTTGGAAGTAGAGAAAAGTAATCAGAGTGTGTATGCACATTATAATATGCATACAAATATACATGTATATGTACACACACACACACACACACACACACATACGTATACAAAATTTGTATATCTTTGGGCTTGCTATAGAAATATGGACTTTCTTCCTTCCTGGATCTCCAAAACCCACCAGCCAGGTGGTCCTTCCTCCACCTCTGCACGTCATTGTACTGGTGCCTGCACTATTCCCCAGAGTGAGGAATCCCTGTCAGGGATGACAGGTGTTTCCCAACTCATGACAAATATCTACTTTTTTGCACTCAAAAGCTTTTTTGGCCTGTTTCAACTTTTGCAGCTATGACGCTTCCAGTAGGTCAAGAATGATTTTGTTCTCCTTGGCAGTCCAGCTTGGGTCTCAGTCCTGGGCTATAATAGATCCCATCCTTCCAGAGTCTCAGTACAAGAATGATATGTATAAGTTTAAAGCAAGGGATACTAGGGTGTGAACCACACCCCCTGGAATGTGACATGCCTCTGTCCAGCACATACACAAATATGGGGCTGCTATCTATTAAACTGATAGCAGCATAAAGGTTTAGTGTGGAAATAGATCATGTAGTCTCATGCAGTTCCTCTTTTTTATCCAGTTCCTTTTTATACTGGTAAATAAATGTAATAGCAGGAAAGAGGTTTGTCCCATGCAGTGTTTAATTTCTTTATTTTTTATGAAGTACTAATTGGCTTTGAACGTGATATCTTAGTTGTATTTTCATTGTGTCCAATGGTGTTAATATATGCTGAATTTGAATCCTGCAGCACTTTTAGGTGGCCAAGCGACCACTTCTGTAAAAATAAATCAGTTAAGTCTGTCATCAGTATTTTGTGACCCTTTTTTTCCACTGTGGTGGTTATGCAAAGTTTTGGTACACTGTGGTAGGAAATGTGATAGGAAAATAAAATAGGATGGAGTGACAGCAATAAGACAGAGTTTAATCTGTCATTACCAGTCTTAAAATTGCAAACATTCCATGCATAGAATATGTCATGCTGGAGTGTAACTGAGGTTTGCTTAGCAGGTATGTGCATTCATGACCCAAGTGCAGCTCGCCCACAGCAACCTGAATGTATTTATGCCAAAAAGAGGTGATACATGAGTGCGCTATGATGTGACTCATACAGCACAGCTCAGCTGAGACTTATTTGAAAAAGAGGTTCTCTTATCAGCCCCAGCTTTCACCAACTGGCTTCAATCCACCATTTCAGGCTTTACTGAGCTGCAGGCTTCACCAACAGTCTGGGAAAAGTGTGAATGAACTAAAAGTATTTCTAACAAGAGGTATGAGCAGAAATAAGTAGAAAGAGATAATACCTGGTATAATTCACCTAGATCTTTTGAACTACAGCCTTATTTTAAACAGTAAGACATGAAAGTTGGTATTGTTTTCATGGCTTATGAATGACATGACTGGGAATGTGCAAGGTGCCTTTTCAGTGCTGTCTACATGTGTTAAGGGACTTACTGATAACAGTTGTCACTTTCAATGGGTAAACGGCAGGTGAAAAGTAAATGCTAGGTGACATTAAGTAATTAATTAAATACATTAACCTTCTGACTACCGCACCTTCTCAACAAACATATACCTCTATATTTATTATTGCTGCAGCAGAGGATAAAACAGCACAGGCAAAATGGACCCCAACATCATTAGAATTAATAAAGAAAGGCTGTACTTATATCACAGTTTCTCTGTACTTATATAATACAGTGCCATTTATTGTCTGTACATACAAGTACCATACAAGGATGGCAGCTGTCACTTTGCAGTTTTGACCCAATATTTGATTGTAGGATACAACATTATCCAAAAGCAATAAACAAGACTCAGCAGAGACAACTTCAGTCCTGAGGGAAATTGCATCCTTACATATGCTCTAAGAAAATATGGGAAATGCCTCTTTGGAAAAGGAGGGGGCCACAAAACAGGCAGAGAGAGTACAAATGCATGGAATTAAGTAGGGGCTGACATTAATGCTGCAGAAGAAAGGAACCCCAACTTAGCACAGTGCAGAAAAAGAGCCAATGACATGATGCAAAATGCCAGGATAAAATCCAGGCGGAATGCAGTTGCCTGTAGCTGCACTAATGGTAGCCCTTCCACACTCCAACATTTAATGCCAGATGAGGAGTAACTTCTATCTATAACTGGTGATGAACTAGATGCATCTATGGATGCTACTAGCATCACTAAAGACAGTGGTTATCTTCAGACCACTGCAACAACCACAATGGGGCAGTGTGCAAGGTTAGTTAGTATACCTCATTTTATTTCAATATGCTAGAATGTATTTGCAGAGACATGTCTGCATATTATCCTTATATGTTTCATTATCAGGTATGCCATCAATGTCAGATGCAGGAGAAAAAGCTACAGACAATGCATGGTAAGTTCAGTTTTCCTATCTATACATAAAAATAATTACACCTGACACAGGTCACATTGACCACATGTTCACATACCTTTTCACAGGCTCAGGACTAGAACACAACTCATCCTGTGCCTTAGCACAGCAGGATGATGTTGACAGCAGAATAGCTATGGATGATGATGCTGTAACTCTCATACTCATGACACAGCCTGATAACAGTGCCAAGTGTACTTGGAGGGCCTCCCACACCACAGCAGGTAGATACCACCTTAGGAAGTCACATGGGCTCTCATATTCACCAAAAAAGAAGACATGTCATTACCTCAGGAGGGGGATACACCATGCAGCTTCAACACCTACCTGAACCTCTTGATGAAGACACTACCCTTTTGGAAGTGGCACTACCTACTGTCACACCTGTCAACAAAACTGCCTGGTGAAGATATATTTCACAGGTAACTCCTGACACATCCAAGGTCTTGGTCACCCAGCACCAGACTGTCAGGACATAGTTCTCGTACAGGCTATTTCCAGTGAGAATCAAATACAGATGGTTAGAGTACTGCATGGTATATGTGAGAACTTTCACCAGTACATGGAAATGGCTAAGGCCAGGGACAATGCCATGATGATTCTCATGCACAGTATGGTTTCACACCTGGCATCTATGACATCCTCCATGCATAAACTCATAAAAACTTAGCAGGCACACATTGGGAACACAAGTGGATGTAAGTCTGTCTGCATGCATAGTGGAACAGTAGGTCATACACTATGAGCATCTCAAGAAAGTGCTGTAGGCATTCAAGTTAATTCAGCAATAAAGAAGAAGAGGATAGCCAGGCCTTGTCAGACTTCTACAACAAGTGTAAGGCCCATGTGTTGGTTAGGTCAATGTCAAAAGGCTACCCTCAGCCAGTAGATCTCTCCATCAGAGCAACTTAGCATCAAGCTCATGTGCCAACACATGCTCCTGATCTAAGGGACCGTCACACATGCTACCTTTAGGGAACATTGTTGATGACACTTTCCAAATATGGTTTACACTTTAAAAATCAGTAACAGGACAAAAGCACCCCCCCCCCCCCAGTGAGCCACTTAAACAAAAGGCCACTGCAACACCTTCTGAAATCTGTAAAACACATATCAGTAAGATGCAGTAAAAAACATACTCAGAATAAAACTACTTTGGGATACCTATCAGTCAGCATAGCCTGGTGTGGACATTACATGTAAAAAATAACAGTACCACTGCAAAGATGTGTTACACCACCTGCTTCTCCACACTCAGTCCCTGCCAGTTTAACTAGCACTTATGAAACTTACCAGTCAACATTATACAAATGGTGACAAATGGCAGTTGTATGATAAGCAACAGTTCTATCATTGAAAAATAAAAAATGTCCAATGTACAGTGTAAGCTGACCATGCACCACATAGAATAGGCCACAAGTCACACTGCATGCATCATATAGTATATATATATATATATAATTGTTTTTGTTCACTGTTACTAAGTGAATGCCGTGGTGCATAGTTGTATACTAGATGCTGCCTCCTTCCCTGTACAGCTAAATACCATGCATGAGCCTGCTGGCGGGTTTGTTATGCTACTGCTGTCAGCTGGCCACCATCATTATCATCAATGGTGGGAGGAAAAATGGAGCTGCACTGTCAATATCGATAACTGCCTGTGACAGTTTCACAGCAGACAAACATATGATCATGTTATGCAGAATGTAGCAGGCAGTAAACATCCTGCATGCAGCAACATGGTCATATTGAATGGTACTCATAGACTCATCCAGGCTAAGGAAATGGGCTTTGAGCAGACCAAAGGCTCAGTAATTAGTCAAAATACACTTGGTAGTCTGCATTACCTGCAAAAGAGGAACATTAAAATGCTTTGAACTTACCAACTAGTTGACCATAAGAAATCCTGCCATACATGAAGAGGAAATAGACTTTTTTGTGCTAAATATGGAATCATGGACACTCCCAGGATGCTGGACTGATACTTTGGTTATGCACCCCAATATAACACACACACACACACACACACACACACACACACACACACACACACACACACACACACACACTACCTGGTAGTTGATGGAATGATAGTCTTTCCTGTTCTGGTACCACTACCACCGTGGGACAGATGGAGCCCTAATGGTAGTGAGGGTGCTCCATGCACCTTAGAAAATCTTGCCAGCCATAGAAGTCATGCACTGTATTGGCTCAGTCTTGAGGTGATACAGAAAATAGATGTAGTGATCCAAACATGCCATGAACATGCTGTGCAACTGCTGAAGTATCCCCAAAGCAGAAGCCTGGGAGATACCCAATGTTTTCCCACTTTGTCTCTGGAATGTCTCCATGGCAATTAAAGTTGAAGCTGTATATACCTTGGCATGCATAATTATAGGAAAGCCACACTTCCTCCTCAGTTCCCATCTGTGGGCCATGCAAGTCTTTCAGCAAAGGTGAGATAGGGTCTATTTGAAGGCATTACATTATCTTAGTGCTGTAAGGCATATGTGTGCCTTTAAATTAATTGGTGGTGTTATCTGTCTATTTGGCACAAAATCTTGCATGAAGGTAGGTATACTGTGATGGTAGGTGTACCCAACCACGTGTTGCATAATGCAACACGTGGTTGGGTACGTGTTGCATAATGCAGTCATCCCTGTACAATACATAAATAATGCTGGATTCAAACTCATGGCTTACTAAGTCCACTGACTACAGAATGTTGTATCATTTCCTGATTCCCTAGGAGAAGGCTTACTACATGGTTCACATTTCAACAAATGGGCTCAACAGTGTTTAACAAAGCAGCGATCTCTACAAAAATGAACAGAAAGTATTGAAAGAACCCTCTCTGACTAAACATCAGATATGTGGGTGAAACCATTACTACCTACATGCACATTCATGCACACGATGACACAACTGAGTCTTTGGATTAATGCCTGGTTTTGAATCAAGTACCTAATTTAGATCATAAGCTAGAAGACATTGTATGAATTGCAAGCACCACACAAGATACTTGTTTACAAGTTTGAGAGTGCACATTTGAAAGAATGACATCACCATGGGTTTGCTAGGGTGATGTGCATGGTACAAGGGACTGAAACTGGGGGGGGCTCTCCCACTGTAAAACTACACACCATATCTGTGGGTGAAGTGATTCCTACCTAGTACAATAGAGGCACACGCACTAAACGTATTCGGTCACCGCTGGATTTAAACCACCTGTCTATAGAGTTACACAGCTGAGAGACAATGCTATCAACCACAAGCACCCCAGGGAATCTTAAGGTAAGTGTGAGAGAGAGTACATTTGAAAGGATGAACTCATCAGTATGCAGCTGAACAACTGCATGTGTTTAAAGGGGAAGAAATTAATGTCTGAGTCTTCTTCCACTGCAAATATGATGCCTGAGTGGAAGTGTACACTATCAGATCTGTTGTTGAAGCCATATCTACATACTACTAGACACACACACACACACACACACACACACACACACACACACACACACAAAAAACCCACAATATTTCCACTACTGGATTAAAGCCACTCACCTACACAGTTACACAAAGTGCACATTATCAACTGCAAGCACTACAGCAGATGTCTGATTACAACAGTGATTTAGTGCACATTTGAAAGGATGACCTCAGTGCATGGCAGAGAAGATGTTTGTGATAAAAGTGGAAGAAATTGATGGGAAAGCCCTCTCCCAGTGTAAATGTGCCTTGTAAAAGGAATTGTACACAGCGGATCTTTTTTGAAGCAAATTCTACCTGACAATACAGAGACATACACACACATAAACAGATACACACACACACACACACACACACACACACACACACACACACACACACACACACACACACACACACAGACATACACACACACACACACACACACACACACACACACACACACACATGCATGTACATTCACATATACACAGTATTCTCAAAATGCTAGATTTGAACCACCTGCCTAATTACACAGGCTAGAGTGCACAGTATCAACTATAAGTGCCACAGGAGAAGTCTTGTTTTAACATGGAGAGAGAGCACATTTGAAAGGATGACCTCATCAGTGTGTAGCAGAACAAATGTTAGTGTTAAAAGTGTAAAAACCGATGTAGGAGCAGTCTACCCATGTAAATGTTCCTCCTGAGTGGAAATGTACACATCAGATTGTTGAAGCCATACTTGCCTGACACTAATGACACTCACACTCACACTAGTTCAATACTGTTAGATTTGAACCACCTACCTGTCTAGTTACACAATCTAGAATACACAATATCAACCACAAGCACCTCAGAAGAATTCCGATTATGACAGTGAGACAGTGCACATTTGAAAGGATGATCTCATCAGTGTGTTGCAAAGATGTGGAAGAAATTAATGGGGGAGCCTTCTACCAGTTTAAGTGTTTCCTGAAAGGAAGTGCCCTCATCAAATGCATGGGAAAAGCAAGTCCTACCTAGCACTACACACACACATGCACTCATGATAGCTAGTCACTTCAATATTCAAACACCTACCTATTTAAGTGCACTATCTAGAGTTAACTGTATCAACTACAGTAGAAGTCTGACTCTAAATGTGGGATACTGAAGATCTGTAAAGATTACCACATCAGTGTGTTGCAGAGAAACTAGTGTACATCCCAGGTTTGGGTGAAAAGGAAGGCATCTTGACAAGCAGAAGTAACAGCAATATGTTGAACACAAGTAATTACATACTGCTCAAATAACTTATCTGTCCTGCTATTCATGTACATTACAGTAATGTGAGTGGCATGTAGCTGTTTCACAATATGGTGCACTGATGACAATCACATTTGTGAAATAGTGGATTCACAAGCTAGCATTCCTGAGTGTTCAGCTCAGGATGATTCTATGCAAATAGCAATAATTTGTTGTGCCATTTTCAATAGTTCCTTATGCCTGGACAATGTGCTGTGTAAATTACAAATGGACATGTGAAAGTGCACTACTTAATACCATTCAGCAAGTATGTCTGCAAAGTTCCCACAACATTGCACATCGTTTGCAAGTCTAATGTGGTGGACTGCTGACATGCATTTCTATCTTGTAGTATTTAGACAGCATCACAGTGAACTCACAATATCTTGAGTACAACAGTCCATTACAATATACAGATGTAATACAAGCAACTCACATTTCTCTGTTTGGCACTTATGTATTATCGCAACCACATTTTCACAGTTGCAAAATTTGCATATTTTGAGTGAAACGAGGGCGTTAAACACTGTAAGGAGTCATTCAAACTCCTCCTTGCTGACGACAAAGTTTGGGCTAGCTTCAGGAAGACAAACGATGTAAAAAAATCATCTTCCTGATTAGCGTGCATTACAGATGCACGCTTGATTTGTTCTGGAAATTGGAATGTGTAATTACAGATTGCTCCAGGTTCTACAAACTGTAGCCCTCTTTACACGTCTATTTATTAAACTAACATGGAGATGCCTCTGAAGTGGATCAAGAAATGCATGCTGTTCTAAAGTGGTATTCTCTCACTTAAAAATGATCACATCATACATTACACATGTAGGCATTTGCATTCAAAACATGCAATCTATCATTAGAAATAATGGTACTTGGGTATTATCGCTGGCCAGTTTGGAGAATAAATACAATTATTCTGTCTGGAAGTGCAAATAGTAAAAATGTTAAAGTGCTAAAGCATTCACTGCTGCTAAGATATTACAAGCTGTATTAAGTAACATTTGCTTGGAGTTTGGGAAGTTTCTGCAGTGAACATGCATGCTCAGAGGTGTTCAGTGATTACGGAAACATAAAAATCTTTTTTCATGCCCTCATTTCAGTTGTAGTATGTGAATTTCATTGGACTTTAGGAAATTCCTGCAGTGAACGTGCATGCTCAGATGAGTACCACAATGAGGGAAACCTAAAAATCTGTTTTCATGTCCTCATTTCACTTGAAGTATACAAGTCACAAAATCACTAGTACTATTCCTGGAGGATACCACTGTGCCAGCAGCAGGGGCAGAGCTACATGACACAGTTCGGCAGGTAGTGTAGGAGTTATGGAGGCAACACTGGCAGTTTGGGACCCAGATGTGCTGGGTGTCTGAGTTGCCTGAGGTGGTGCCAATCCTCAGTGGTCAGTCTAGTTTCCTGTACTGATGGTCATTTGTGTTGTAGCAGCAATGTTTTCACACAGAAAAAAAAGAGAGATATAGGGTTGGGATGGCCACTGCAGCCACCTGTGAAGGTATGACAGGCCAGTCCCCAGTGCTGATGATCATTTGTGTGCAGCAACACCAATGCTTCCACACAAAAACAGAGAGAGAGTGAGAGAGATAGAATTGTGGTTGCTGCAGCAGCCACTTCTGGAGGTATGGTGGGCCATTCCCCAGTGGTTGGTCTAGCTCCCTGTGCTGATTGTCATTTGTGTTGCAGCAACAGCAATGCTTCCACAAAAAAGAGAGAGAGAGGGAGAGATAGAGTTGGGGTTGCTGTGACAGCCACTTGTGGAAGTATGGTGGGCCAATCTCCAGTAGTCAGTCTAGATATTTGTGCTGGCAGTCATTTTTGTAGCAGTAGCAATGATTCAACAGAGAAAAAAAAGACAGAGATAGGGTTGGGGGAGAGAAAACATATATAATAACATCAATGACATGTCAGATTAATATTTCAAAATATAAGCAAATATAACACATAACTATGTTAACCTTCCCCATATCCAGATGTGATGTGAAGACATTAATGTAATAAAATACATAAATCATCATCCTCATCATCATCATCATCATCATCAACCTCTGTTTTCCCATTTTCTATATGGGGACGGGGTGTTGTGTTAACTGTCGCTATCTCCCTCAATTCAATGCCACTTTCCTGCCTTATTTAATACTCATGCTTGACTGTCGCAGATCTTCTCATACAATACATCCACCTCTTTGCTGGATGTCCTTGTTTCCTCTTGCCTTCTTCCTGTCTGTCCCAAATGTTCTTCACCAGGTTGTCTTCTGCCTGAACCACAGTAATCTGTTCTCGTTTACCTTTTCTGCAGTTGGAGCTACTTTGGCTTCTGCTTTCATGTCCTCATTTCTTCAGCTGCCTCACAATGTGTATCCTATCACCCATCTCATGCACTTCATTTCCATCACCTCAAGCTTCCTCATCTGCTCTGACTTTACTGCCAAGGTTTCTGTACCATATAGTAGTACTGGTAGCACCACTGTTTTGTACACTTTACTTTTCAGCTACTTTGGCATTCTTCTGTCATGCACTATATCTGACACTCTATGACAGTTGGCTGCAGCCTCTCTGATTGTAGCTTTGACCTCTTCATTTAGACTTCACTTCTCCTCAACTACTCCTCCCAGATTCCTGAAGCTGTTAACATGTTCCACTATTTTCCCTTCTATCTCAATTCACAGCTTCTTCTAATTTCCCCAATTTGCTGCCATTGCCACTCTCTTATCTGTACTCAGTTTCATCCTATGTGCCTTCCGTTTTGGATTTCATTCCCCTATCCTTTGCTGAAGTTCTTGCTCACAGTTCTACCTGTAATGCCACATCATCTGCATACACCAGCATTGCTGATCTGTCCCCTCCAACCTCTTTGCTAATGTAATCCATCACAAGTATAAACATCAGTGGGCTCAGAGCTGACCCCTGATGCACACCCATTCTCACTTGGAACCTCTTTGTGAGAGTGGACACTGTTTGTACTTGAGTCATTGGCTCCTTGCACATAGTGTGCACTAATTCTACCAGTGTTTCTGGGACTTCAGACTACTCCAGGACTGCCCAAATCAGCTTTCTTGGGACGTTATCATATGATTTTGCCTGGTCTAGGAATGCTCAGTTGGACTCTTTCTTCATTTCTAGCTTCTTTTCAACTATCTATCTCACTGCAAACATTGGGTCAGTTGTGCTGCATCCTGATCTGAATCCAAACTCATTTCCCACTTACTTTCCGCTACTCTGCATGTCCTTTAATCAATCACCCTCTCCAGAATTTCATGCAGTGTGACAGGAGTTTCAGTTGTGGATGTTGCCTTTGTTCTTGTACACTGGCATGAGTATGCTTATTTTCCAGTGAAACCTTTCTCTCCACACTGCTATGAAAAACCTCATGAGCCATTTCTCCCATGTCTCACCCAGCATCTTTATCATATCTGCTGTGACCTCATTTAAGCCTGCTACGTTCCCTGACTTCATTTTCCTTAATGCTGTTCTTATTTCTTCTATGGTAGGCTCCTCTTCTTTTCTCATTGTAGGGTGAGTCTGGAGCAGTACAACTTCTGTGGGGTTTTCTTCATTCAGAATTTGCTGGAAGTACTCCTTTGATGTCCTGTGGACTGGTGAGCAAGTTGTTGCTGTCATCCCTTGTGAAGGGTGTCTGACTATTTTCTTTATCTTTCTGTCTTTGCTTTGTAACCTGATATAGTTTTTATGCCACCTACTAGGTCACTTTCAAGAAGTCGTAGAGTGCCCTGATGCCTTGTTCTTTGCTATTGCACTCCTTTCTTAGCTTCTTTGTTGGCCAACCAGTATTCCTTCCTAACCTGGTCCATCTTTTCTATCTTCCACTTTTTCATGCGCTCCTTCTTTCTTTTGATGACTTCCTGGACTTCTGCATTCCACCACCAGCATTCCTTATGTACCTTATTTCCATAATTGGCTCAGCCACATATCTGTTCTGTGGTCCTCACACATGCTGTTTTGAGATGCTGCCATTCTTCTTCAACTCTACATATTTCCTCCTCTTCCTGGGGTGCTAGAGCCCTGAATTCTTTAAACCGGTTGTACTTTCTCCCCAGTCAACTTCCAGGTCTTCAGCCTAGTCTCTTTTCACCTTACAGCTTTCTCTGACCACTGCTTGCAGCTGATTTTAGCAACCAGTGGTTTATGATGTGGGCTAACTGTTTCACTTTGGATGACTTTGTGATAACTGATTCTGCCCCAGTTCCTTTACCTTACTAGGAGGAAGTCCACCTGAGTTGCATGATGGACATTCTTGTATGTGATCTTATGACTGCCTCTCTTTCTGAACCATGTGTTGGCTACTATCAAGCCATTTGCCAGACAAAAGTCTAGAATGGCCTCTCCTTCTTTATTCATGTTGCCCCACCAATGTGGACCAAGGCAGTCCTGATATCCTGTTCTGTCTATCCCGATATGTGCATTCAGGTCACCCATTATCAACACCAGTTCCTGTTGTCCTGCTTTAACTAGTAAGTCCTGTAACTGCTGTCTGAATGTATTCTTCTGTTCACTATCACAACCCTGCTGAATGCTGCTTTATCATTATACTGGAGTCTGATTGCCATGAGTCTGTCACTAATTCTGATGACATCCCTCACTGACTTCTGAAGTCTCTTCCTCCCTCATTACAATTCCCACACCATTTCTAGCCTGTCATCTTCCTTAGTAGAAGCATAGCCAGCCTTAGGCATAGACCAACTAGGCAGCCACCTAGGGCGCCGCTGTAGCAGGGGCACTTTTTCAGTGTTTATTTGGTGTAAGCAGACCAGGATGGGGGCACCAGGTGGCATGGTGGGGGGTGTCATGGAGCCCATATGCCTAAAGGCACCAGTCGACCTAAGGCCGCTCCTGAAGACTCTGGATCCCAAGCCACGTAGCTTTGCTGCATTGCCCTTCCATCTTGTCTCTTGGATACACAGGATATCCAGCCTCCTCCATACAATCTTGTTATCTACTTTTAAGCTCCATCCTGTCAGTGAACTTACATTGAGTGTAGCAATTCTTAGTTCATGTTTGGCAGGTTGATTGGTTTTATGTCCAGCTTTCACTCAACAGAGCTATCCCAGGTAACACAGGCTGGGCAACTGGACACCGGCTGGCCAGTAGCTTACTGATCCAGGACAATCTCAGTAGTATTACAAATAACATGGAAACAGTTAGGTGACTATGGCATTTCTGATAAATGCATTCCAAGTTAATACATCCATTTTGCAAAACTAGAATATTTAATTTTATTTGATAGTGCAGTAAATAATTCTTAGATTCTATCTGGTAATAAAAGTGAATTGATGCTACTGGGAAATGAATCCACACACAGATACATTGATTTACTCGTTGCCTAATACAATGATCAAGAGCAATTGGAGCAGGCATGTATGCATCATATATCATGTATGCATCATATATCATGTATGCATCATATATCATGTATGCATCATATATCATGTATGCATCATATAAATGTTTGGTGTGCCTACTTAGTTGTGTTTTGTTTCAAGATCATTTGGACTGATGCCCTGATATTTGGTAAGATTAACTACATTACAGATATATTACGATCTTGCTTGCATTCATACCTGATCTATACTTACCCACTGCCTCTCCAAGGCATGACAATCCTTCTTTATGTGCCATCTTGTTCCTATCAATGTCCTCAGCAGCCGTAAGATCAAGAAACATTAAAAGAAGAAGCATGATGAATACCTATATTGCCTGGACAGTGCATGGTATTGTACTGGCTGCTGATGGGTCTCTTATGCATCTCTAATTTCTGCCTCTCATTGGCTCAGGAGGTCCTGCTTGCACCTCTTTATGTCATTATAATGGTGAGTTCATTGCTCCTCAGTGCATAGAACACCAGTTGCATTGGAGACAGCCTTGGCCCAGCAATCTCAAGCCTCAGCCTTGTACTGAGTCCCAGTTTAGTTCTCCTGCAGAAGCCTGTGTCTGTAGCACTTTATGAAGAGTGCCACAAAGATCCTGGTCTCCTCTTCACACGTCCTTTGGGCTCTAAATGGAGTACAACTTTCACCTTTGCCTGCCATGTCAGAAATATGGCTGTGAATTAGTGCCCAATTCAGATCTCATGTGTACCAGCCTGTGTGCAATAAAGGAGAATCTACCCAGCTGCATTTGCACAACTGAAAGAGCAAATATGGGATGAAATTGGGCTTGATTACTTCAAAATACACTGGAGGTGTGAAATAATATATGTTCCACTATAAATTCATCAAATACTTTAGGATGATGATAAATTAACTACATTTCAAAGGAAATACTGTCACCTCCATATATGCTCTCTGTTATCGCGGATATATCATTTATATCGTCTTCTCACAAAGCGAGGTGACATGACATCAACTCTGTGAAGTTGGTTATAATCAGTGCTGGTTAGAGTTAAGATGTTATGAATTGGGACATAATGGGTTTGTGGGACATACGAACTGCAAACTTTGAATAATACCAACTGGGAATTTAACCCACGGCAAAAGAGAAGGCTAAAATTATGAATGTTTATTAACTATTAATGCCACAGGAAAACTAAAATTTTGAACTTACAAGTTGAAGTATAACAATTTCAAAAAGAGTGGAGATCTAATTATGACATGCCACCATGCATGGGACTTTCACGTGTTATGTTCATGGAGTTATATGTAAAAGCCATTATTTATTTCTGCAAATCAGTTTTGTATGCATTCAGCTGCATGACCTAAGTAAAACATTTCCTACACACCTAATAATTATTTGCGATGGGTCATACTTTTTACCACTAAATATTGTGCAGATTATACATATGCAGGTGTAATTTAAATGAATCATTGCTATGCTTAACATACTTTATACTGATTATAGTTGACTTATTTAGCAATCATTACACATAGTTGTATTGCAAATTAATTTTTTTAACCATGTTTACATTTCTAACAACAATTCTGTGACACTACTTATGCTGACCCTCTCATTAAAATTATCTGTAAACCGGATTCAAACCCTGCATTACCTCTATTGTTTTTCAAACATACTGCATTAACACATTGAGCCACAAAGAAAGGTAATCAATTGGTGCATTTTCTTCCCTCAGTACTGTCCAGAGTGCTGATGGAAGCCCATCATCGCCAGTCTCATTTGTGCTACTGGCAGTAGCCTAATTTAAAATTTTCAGTTCTTGCCTTCAGAACATGAATTGTCACTCAATGATAGTAATGGCAGGCAGTTAACAATCTGCAAGACAAGTGCCTTGCAAATGTAGGATAAAAAAAAGATTAAAAATTACAACCAAATCCAAATAAATGGTATATCTAGCAATGAACCCAGCACTTAAATCATTACCCAGATGCATTCACTCTTTTAGCAGTGTGTGCCATATGATAACTTATATTTATGTTCCACATTATCAGGGCTACAGACAATGGCTACTCTTGAGAAAGGATGAGAAAGGAGCCACACAGGAAATTACATAAGCTCATTTTTGGCAATCCATATACAATTAAGAACTGCATCTTTTTAAAGGAAATATATTACTGTCATAATTACTACTTTGGAGATACAGATAATTAATCCAGAATATTATAAACAGTTCCATATTCATCATGTTACTAATTTTATTTCCTCAAACTTTAGTACCTGTATTTTTACATTGTTTGCATATCAGATTGTATTACTAACAGGAATAGTTTCCAACAACAAAACATTTGTGTCACTGTGAATATTGCATTTAAATTATCACAAGCTAGAATCAAGTTCTGCATTGTTATTGTTGTTGTTGCGCATATGGTAGTGCATTAACACACTGAGTCCAGGGAAAATTACACAACAGAACCCAAACTCTGGTGCAGGAAAAGATGGTCAGCACAGCTCGAACTGAGGCAAAACGTTTATTCACAACCACTATAAATACTCTTGACAAATAAAACTGACAAAACTCAAGATGCTCTTGCACATATAAGGTTAAGCGCTTTCATCTGTTGTAATACAGACTTATAGTGGTTGTGAATAAACATTTTGCCTCAGTTCGAGCTGTGCTGACCATCTTTTCCTGCACCAGAGTTTGGGATCTGTGTATTGAGTTCTTTAACTCTTCTTTTTAAAATTACACAACACCTGTTTTTTTGCCAGTTACTATTAAGTATTGTTAGGATTGTACATATGACACTGCAATTTCTGGAGGGTGTGGCCAAGATGGTGTCAAGCTAACAGCACTCTTTCTTAGCTCTTCTAACTAAATTATATTTCTGACAGGAATTTTCAAGTATTTGAGGTAATGGACATATAATCTGTGGAATTCATCATCTATTAAGAAGCCTTGAAGTTTGTATCTCATTTTTTAACTTTTATCTTATCAAATTCCTGTCAGTTGCAAGCAGTAAGGATTCTGACAGTTCTTCAATATGAGCTATTCTAAAAGCAACTCACAGGACTTGTCTTTTAAGAAAGAGTTAAAATCCTTGCTTAACAGCATACAGGATCTATCAGTAAAGATTGACAAAATGGATACTTTTAAAGATTAATGTAAAAAAACAAATGGAACAGCTGCAGGAGATTGTTTTACACCAGAAAACTCAGATTACCAACATGGAAGAATCATTAAATTATAAAGAAGTCAAAGTGTCTGAAGAAGAACATCATGTGGAATTTCTAGTAAAATAAAACACTTCTTTATTGAACAAAATAGATGATCTTGAAAATAGATCTCATAGAAATAATCTGCACAATTACGGTCTACCTGAAAAGATTGAAGGGGATAATTTCCTCACATCCTGGATTCCTGACATCTTGAAATTACCAGAATCTCTTTCATTTAGAATTGAAAGAGCACACAGGTCTTTCACTGCTTCTTTGTCATCCAGCAAAGTAAACAACAAACCAAGATCTTTAATAGTAAGATTTTATTCTTCTCAGGATAAAGAATTAGTTTTGAAGTCTGTTTGGTCAAACTCTCCAGTCAAATTTAATGACAATAAAATAAGATTTGACAATGATTACTCCTCAACAGTAATTTCAAGAAGAAAAGAATATGTCTATCTAATACAGGAGTTAAAAAAGAAGCAAATCAAAGTACATTTGTTATTCCCAGCTAGACTTAGTCTTACTTGGTGTTGGACATTTGAACCTTTAGACTCGGCTATTTATTGTTTGACATCTACCAACATTTTAGAACAAGTAGAAGGCATGGACTGGTGCTCTGGTTCATTAAAGAGACCGGCTAAAAAAAAAATAACTGGAAAATAGTTAATGCAAAGAAAAAGAAGAAACTGAAGGGCAAATAAATCATTTACATTTCCTTTTGTTTATTTCACATTATTTAAAAGTGTTCTCCCTTTTTGTACTTGTTTCAGTATAGAATAATATCTTACAGCTATGACACTTTGGACTTAAACAAAAGGATCTTATGCTCAAAGCAAAAATTAAGGTAAAGTTATTTGTTTCCTCCTTGTCTCTTTAAGTCAATACTTACAATACTACATTTAGTCTTTATCATTTGTTTTATCTATATGTTGCTTTAAAACTATTTTAGTAGTGAAAACAAAAGTAATGACATCTATAAACAATGTTTTACCTGCCTCTCTATAGGGCTGTTTGGCAATGATGATTTTCTTATAATTATATGAAGGTTTTTCATATAAAACATATAATACTCATAGTATTTTATGCAAGGATCACCAAATTACAACTATTTTGAATATTTACAAAATATATACATTGAATAAAGCATCTTAGAATGATTGCTTGTCTGTTATTTGAATGACTATGTGTTTACCCTCAGTCTTCTTAAGAAATGTTTCATTTGTATTTTTACTTCTTTTCTGCTTTAGATTAATACAGCATTTCTAATGTTAAAAGTATTCTTACAAAAATGGCTTTGGTGTTTCCTTTGGTGTTTGTAAAGTTCCGAGTGTTTGGAATAACATTTAAAGTTAGTAAACTCCCATTCTCTGAGAGAAAAAGCCAATTTTTTACATCTTGTGCTCGAGCTATTCTATTAAGCACTCAAACAGCTTACTTGCTTCAGTTTCCCGCTGAGATTACGAGCTAAAGCAGACATTTGTTTTTACAGTTCTACATTGTTTTCTTTATTTTAAACTTTTCTTTTAAGAGAAATCCACTTGCAAGTATGCAAGCATCTAGTACACAACAGTATTGTTCAATGATGATGTAAACATTAAGGTTAAAAGTAAAAAAAATGAACCATTAGTGTTTATTTGCTTTTTAAAGTGATAAACACATAGTTCAAGCTTTGGCAGGTATCTCTAGTCTTTCTAAATGATAGTTATATATCCTGCATTAAAAAGATTTACATGAGTTATTGTATACTTTTCCTTTTTTCCTCTCCCTGTTATTTAAAGTGACAAGCACACATTTCATTCCTTTTTATTGCTTGCTGATTGAAGCACTTAGTCTCATTACTATAATATGCAAAAGAAGTCTGCTTATAATCCTTTACATTTACATGATTAAATATTTTAAAAGCTGACAAATACATTACAAAATATGCTCCAATTTATATTTTATAGACAAAACATGACTAATGATAGGTTTCTATTCACTTTAATGAGATTTACTGGTATATGATTTAATATTTATCAAAAGAAACAACTTATGATACATGTCATGTTTTTAGCCTTAGTAAATGTTTAATATCTGAATACTATTTATACTGAAAAGCAATGAAAGAAAGAAAGAAATGTCTTTTAATTCAAGAAGATTTATCAGCTTTATGTCTGATCAAAATTATAAGGCATATGGTATTTATACACAAGATTTGTTTTACCCTAACTTCTATTATTTGTAAAAAATGTCACTTAAATGTTTTTAGTGAGACATGAGCATTACTTCTCTTAATAATATTTAATTAATATTTCTTTTCCATAGAACTATAAGATATTTTACTTTTGGAGGCTATGATGACATTATTAAGAATACCTGCTATAATCTCCTTACTGATACATCTATATCATCAAAATATTTTTTCTTTGTTCTGCAACTGGTTGTTTGCATATAAGTTTATTTAATCATACCTAACAAATGTGACAGTATAATTCCTTATATAAGTGCATACTTATGTTGTGACTGTGGCTGCGATGGTGCAGCGGTTGCATTGTCACCTTACAACAAGAGGTTTCCCCATTTGATTCTTGGCTGGAGCGCCTTCTGTGTGGAGTCTGCATGTCCTCCCCATAGTTGAATGACGTCTAAAGACATGCAGGTAGGTGCATGCATGAATGGATGTGCCTTCTTTGAAGGTTGGGTGTCAGGCTGGTAACTCAGTACCATAAAAATCCATTGCCAATCATTAGCAGACCGGAGTTCCACTGTGGCGACCCCTAACCGTGAAAAGTCGAAAGAAGAAGACTTATGTTGTGAATATGTTTAAACTCTGAAAAACTTACTTTATCTTTAACATATTTAAAATATTTAATAATTGTTTAGATATGAATAGAAACAGTTTGAGAATGGTATTAAGGTTCATAAAATGTCATATTATAAGATTATCTTTATTTAGGATTAAAATTACATAACACTATGATGAAAATATATTTCAAGCATTAAACTGATCAAATATAGTATTTTCTGTACAGAGTAAATATTTTAAATAGTTAGAGTGAAGAATAGGTTTCAGGAGTGAGTTTAGAAGGTATGCTTGAATGGTAATGCTATTCAAGTGTGGAGTTTTATACCTCAGGGATGGTTCAGACTGTTCTTTAGTTTTACATTTAATGTTTTTTTACCCTAATGTATACTTGCGGGTGTCTATGATGGTTACATGTAGTGCTTTAGGAGATATCATTAAGATATTCTTTTTTTCCTTTCTTTGAAAGTAATAATAGGTACTTATGTCTAACTACACCACTAATGACAATATATATAAGAAGTGTATTTCAATTAATGTTAATATTTTACATAACAGTAGCAAAAGGAGAAGTCTGTTTAAATATTTAAAATTGTTCAATGCTCAGGTCATTTTCCTACAAGAAACTCATTAATTATGAGAAGATATAGACAGACTTAACTCTAACAACAATTCTGTTTTAGTAAACTGTCATTATAAACAAAAAAGAGGGTTAGCAATTTTGTGGAGAAATTCTGCTTTGATGCTTAAAATTATAAACACACACCATGATAGATCTGGCTTGTTTTGTTTAGTATCTTTATAAATGGAATGATTTACACATTAATTTATATTGGATTCCTGGCTTGGAAGTTAAAGTGGTCAACCATCAGTTTGAAGACATTGTGCAACACTCTAAGGGGAGTATAATACTGGCAGGAGATTTTAATTGCATTTTATCTGATAGTGACACTAATAGAAAAAATACACATATGAAACCAGCCACATCAAAGGCATTATCTGACTTTATTAACATGTTTAATGTTAAGGATGTAAATGATTTTCCTGACTCCAGTTCATTATTTTTTACACATTACTCACATTGTCATGGCATGAAAACAAAAACAGAGAGGGTATACATCTCAAGAGATATTTCTTCAAAACTTGATACAGTCAAGGTAGTTGCATGCCCTTTATCCGACCATAATTCAATTACATTTGACTTGGTAATGAATCCTAAACAAAGTGTAAACATTACTAGAATTCTAGCATATATAACAAATCTAAAACACTTTAAGGAATTCTATACTAAGGAAATTCAAACATTTTTAAATATAAATCTTACTAATGATATTTCAGAAATATTTTTGTGGGATTCTTTGAAGTTTTATATATATATATATATATATATATATATATAGAGAGAGAGAGAGAGAGAGAGCAAAGTTTTAGCTTGGTTTATAAATAAGAAAAAAAACAGTGGAATAAGGAACTATTAGTGCTACAAATTAAAATGGATAATCTAAAACTAGATATGCAAAAAGGAAATAATGATTTGCAAAAGAACTTGATGAGATAAAAAATATTTATAAGTATTGCATCATAAAACTATGATTAACTTAGAAAAGACTAAATTAAATTCTTATTCCATGAATCCCATAAATCAAAGAAGAATAGCAAACAGAATAAAGAAGATTATTAAATCTAATCAGACAAAAAAGTATATATTCCTGGTCCTAAGAAAATAATTTCTGATTTAGAGAACATTTTACAGTCTTTCAAAACTCACTTTAGTATAATTAATTCCTACAATATAGAAACTGAACCACAGAATGTAATAAGATCATTCTTTATGAAGTTCAAGAATAAACAGAAGATCAAATTAAGTTAATTAATAAATCAATTACAATGACTGAGATAAAATAAAAAATTAATAAGCTAAAACTTAATAATGCTCCTGGAACTGATAATATTATACCAGAAATGTATAAATTATTACCTAGAGAAGCTTTAAATTTATTGTTAAGAGTATGTTATTTAGTTAAAGAAAATACAAACACCCCTTCCTTCTTGGAAATTCACTTTCATACATGCAATTTTAAAATTAGACAAGGATCCAAAAGTACGCTCTTCATATAGACCAATATCTCTTTTAAACATTGATTATAAAATGTTTGTGGCTATACATGCTAACAGAATTAAACAATTGATCCCTTTATTAATAGATAAAGACCAAACTGGATGCATAAAAGATAGAACACACATGTAATGACATCAAAAGATTTCTTACATTAATTGGTTACTTTAATCTCAAAGGAGATAATATGATGTTAGAAAGCTTAGACATAAACCGTGCTTTTGATTCAGTTCACTGGGATTACCTGCTGCTGGCATTGAATGAACATGGATTTTCACAAGAGTTTACTCAATTAATAAAGCATTTATATGAAAAATCATTATCTTATATAAAGATTGGGTCATACACATCTAGATCTACTATAATTACTAAAATTTGGACCAACAAATGCTAGTCCACAATTTATCCAGCCTTGATTTGAGTAGTGAAGATATTCAGTTATTAAATAAGGGTTTGAACTTCATTCCTAAAAGCCACAGTAAGTTAACGGACACAGTCATAGATTTAAAGTTATTCTGCAGAAATGTTATGTTGAGGTTAATGTACAAGACGCCCAATGAAAATAGAACAAGTAATAATTCCTTTACATTTAAGAAATTAAGTGACTATACACCTGTTTATCATCCTTTAATAGAAGCCTATTGTAAATTGACTGAGGATGAATTATACTTATATTTTGGAAATAGACCTGTAAAAAACAGACATAATAAAATGGACAATCTTACTTTTAAAGAAAGACAGAGTCTAAATAAATTACAAGATAATAATACTATCATAATTAGACTGGCTGATAAAGGTGGTAGTATTGTAGTTATGGATATGGGTGATTATGAAAGAAGGATGAATCTGTTACTACAAGATAAATTCTATGAACATATTTCATATGAAATAGTAGACGATATTACAAGGTATGTAAGAAATACATTATTAGATATCTATAGAAGTGAGCTGATAGAGAAAGATTTATATGATTATTTGAACATTCCTACACCTATTATTCCTGTTATTCAAGGACAACCTAAGATAAACAAAGATCATAGGAACCCACCTATGAGACCCATAGTCTCAGGTCGTGGATGGATAACGGAACATTCATCCATATTTGTCAAAAAACATCTAAGGGGAGTTTTGAATAAGAATAATATAGTATTAAGGGATACCAAGCGATTTTTGATTGATTTTTATGAATGTATTAAATATAAAGATCTTACTGTAGGCTATCTTTTTGTTACATTTGACATACAATCGTTATTTACAGTGATTCCCAATGAACTTAGACTGACATTTATTTCACAATATTTACAAGACAATAGTGATTATACCCCTGTTCATATAGATTTAATTGTACACTTTTTAGAATTAATTCTAGAGAACAATATCTTCATGTTCCAAGATATGATATACAGACAGAAAGATGGTGTAGCTATGGGCACTTCTTGTGCTAATAGCTACGCCAATATGTTCCTAGCACATTGGGAAAGGGAAGTATTGTTTGAACAACAACTTTTTAAGGAACATGTTACATTCTACAGATGTTTTGTTGATGATGTCTTTGTTTTGTGGGAAGGAACAATTAATCAACTTGAATCAATGCATTTGATTATGAATAATCTAATCCCATGTCTAAAATTCACAATGCAATTTTCAGTAGACAGGATTGATTTCTTGGATATATATGTTGAGAAACTACAAGGGAATCTCATTAACACTGGAGTGTATCGTAAAGATTGTCACTGCAACTCATTACTATCTAGATCTAGTATGCACCCACCTTATGTTTTTAAGAACATTATTAGGGGACAAGCTATTAGAGCTTCAAGGTTGAACTTTACAGAAAGTGGTTTCAACTCAGAATTAATTGACTTGAGACAGAGATTATTAGACAGAGGCTATGATACTGCAGAGATTGTTCCCCAGTTAGACATAGCAAATAGTCTAAGATCCACACAAGCTATGCCTTATTTTGGATCTAGTTATATAGAACATTTTAAAAAGTATATTAATAAACAGAAACATGTGAAATTCTCTACTTCTTTTTCTACGGATTACAGTGACATTAAATCAATTTTATATAAATATTGAGATATTTTACAGGTAGATGATGAAATAAAACAAGTAGTAGGAGAGATACCAAGTTTTCTTTTTAGGAATAAACATAACTTAAAAAGAATATTGTGCTATCAGAAAGCTGATAAATATCAGAGAAATATTGGATGTACTAAACTTTGTGGTAATTGCAATTTTTGCTCTTTTATTGATAGCACAGAATTTAGGCATCCTGATTTATTAAAGACTTTTAATATTAATGCTGAAGCAAATTGTATGACACCTCATGTCATATATTTAGCTGTTTGTAAAATATGTTCATCATTTTATGTCGGGAAGACGAATCGCCCATTTAGAGACAGAATGAGAGAGCACCTGTATCATATCATAAAGGGCTCCAATCACAATGCATTAGCAAAGCACATAGCATTATACAATACAGAACATACATTCTCCTTTAGAGTACTACAAGTTGTCACTCCTAATACTAGAGGTGGAGATGTTGTAACATATACAGAGAGTAAGGAAACAGAGTGGATTATATTACTGAAATCAGATAGAGGACGAGGCCTGAATGAAAGGGCCTCAATTAAACCTAAACTTAGACAACGTAGAAATGCTAGGTGATTTTCCACCATTATACACATATATTTTAATTAGGTATTTATTACATTTATTGCACACATATATATAAATATCTCTATACATTTATATGCTCATCATAACAGTATTTTTTACATATGTCCACATATATATTTTATATATTTTTATACACACATACATATACATATATATATTTTTATACATATTTATATGTGTTTTATATATATATATATATATATATATATATATATATATATATATATATATTTCTATATATTTTTATATGTATATACATATTTTTATATACATATGGATTTATGCACCTTTTATATATGTATGTGTTTTTATAGGGTCTGTTATACTTCTATTTATTCTGCATTCATAGATAGATTGTATTCAGAGTTTAGATGGAATTATATGTTTCATATACCTTTAAATGAAGAATGTTTTAATTGATTTTGATTTTAATTGAACTTAATTGTTTGCTTAGATAATTCTGTGTATATAAAGACAATTTCAGTTTAGATGCTATGAGACATCTGATGAAGCTACTTGCGAAAGCGCTTATCTGTGTCACAATAAATATTCCTAGATTTTCTGTATGTGGATCTACTTGACTTTTATTTTTACAAACGTGGAATACTTGCTTTTGCTTTGTTCCATTCACTTTACTTTTATATGATTAACTTAGAAAAGATTAAATTAAATTCTTATTCCATGAATCCCATAAATCAAAGAAGAATAGCAAACAGAATAAAGAAGATTATTAAATCTAATCAGACAAAAAAGTATATATTCCTGGTCCTAATAAAAGAGTTTCTGATTTAGAGAACATTTTACAGTCTTTCAAAACTCACTTTAGTATAATTAATTCCTACAATATAGAAACTGAACCACAGAATGTAATAAGATCATTCTTTATGAAGTTCAACAATAAACAGAAGATCAAATTAAGTTAATTAATAAATCAATTACAATGACTGAGGTAAAATAAAAAAATAATAAGCTAAAACTTAATAATGCTCCTGTAACTGATAATATTATACCAGAAATGTATAAATTATTACCTAGAGAAGCTTTAAATTTATTGTTAAGAGTATGTTATTTAGTTAAAGAAAATAAAAAACACCCCCTTCTTCTTAGAAATACACTTTCATACACGCAATTTTAAAATTAGATAAGGATCCAAAAGTACGCTCTTCATATAGACCAATATCTCTTTTAAACATTGATTATAAAATGTTTGTGGCTATACATGCTAACAGAATTAAACAATTGATCCCTTTATTAATAGATAAAGACCAAACTGGATGCATAAAAGATAGAACGCACATGTAATGACATCAAAAGATTTCTTACATTAATTGGTTACTTTAATCTCAAAGGAGATAATATGATGTTAAAAAGCTTAGACATAAACTGTGCTTTTGATTCAGTTCACTGGGATTACCTGCTGCTGGCATTGAATGAACATGGATTTTCACAAGAGTTTACTCAATTAATAAAGCATTTATAAGAAAAATCATTATCTTATATAAAGATTGGGTCATACACATCTAGATCTATTATAATTACTAAAGGTATGAAAGAGGGATATTCTTTTTCTCCTCGGTTGTTTGCTTTGGTCATCAAACCATTTGCTAATTGTATTAGGATGAACTCAAATATCAAAGACATTCATTTCACTGATACTTTAGTTTTGATAGTTCAATTATTTGCTGATATTTTATTGACATTGAAAGATCATTGTATTTCATTACAAGCTTTATTTCACACAATAGATTATTTTCAGAGAATTTCTGGACTTAAATTCAATGAAAATAAAATCAAGATATTACTTATAAATTCCAATAAGAAAGACATAAAAAGTTTGATAAATATATAGTTCCAGACAATAAAATCAATTATTTGGGGAGCAGTTTAACAAATGATATAAGTGAAATGCTAACTGTTAACTTTAATAATATCTTAAATAAAATTCAATATCTCAAATAGAGATGGAATAAATTATTTTTTTACCATGGAGGACAGATATTTTCTAATTAAAATGATGATTTTCCCCCAAATTTTATATTATATTCAAGCTATCTCTCTACCTCCCCCTAAGCCTTATATACATCAATTCAACAGATTAATGCTAAATTTTTATGGTACCCCAATAAACCCAGAATTACATTAAATAATCATTTAACAGACTGGGAAACAGGGGTATTAATCTTTCAGACATTGACATGTACAATTTATCATCTATTATCAATACATTAACATTGTGGATAAACTCTTCATATTCAGCCAGATGGAAACAAATTCAAGAACAAATTTGGCTACTGTTGTCACAAGGCATAAAAATTCTGCCTAATAATCTATATTGAGTGGATAGAGATTATATCATAGGCAACAAAAATAAGCATATATCTTCTAAATTTATAATCAATACATTATCCACTTTTAAAATATTTTAAATAGAAACCCAGATATTAAGGATTGATCATTTTTATTATTTCCAATTGCATATACACTGAATAATATTGACACTTTTAATATTAACAAAATGACAATTGATGGATGCTGGAAGGATTCTTCATATGAAACAACTAATGAATAAATGTAATCTAGATAATGAATTGTTATTGGTACTACAAGAAATAAGACAATACATTTTAATTAAAGCTGATTGAATGTATCCATTAACTAGGCAAAACATTCCATAACTTACAGAATGTTTGGTTATTATGGGTAATCAAACAGTTCAAGGAAAAGGCTACCTTTCTAAAATATATAAATTAATTAAGAATATGAAACCGTATTATAAAGAAAGTTATTGGGATAATTATAAAATTATTAATAATCATCCCCTATGGAAAATGATAAAACATATATCTTAATTTCTTCAATGCAAACTTATTTTTCACTTCAATGGAAATTCTTTTCATGGAAATTTATTCATAGAATCTATATTACACTGCATAAAATGGAACTAATGTTTAATCAAGAAATAGGATGTTGGAGATTCAAGCTAAAAGTGAAAGCTAACTGATAACACATGCTTTATGAATGTAACTTAGACCATTTTGGGAAAAAATTAATTATTTCTTGCAAGCTATTTTTAATGATAATTTTCATTTGACCAAATCATTGATTTTGTTCAATGCCCTTATACCTAAATGTGTTCCTAAATCTAAATATTAATTACTTTGGATTTTGTTAGCCATTGCTCATAAAACTATTACTACAAATTGGAAGAGCAAGATTTCTCCTACATTTAAAGAATTCAAGAACATTACCCTCACTGTTTCTCAAATGGAAGTAGTTACTATCAAGACAAGAACCAAAAGAATCACTTCTTGTTATAATGCTTGGATAAAGGTCACAAACATACTTGAAAGAATTGACTGTAATATAGTTTGAAACAGAACTTTAATCTGAAAAAAATATCTTATATATGTTCTCTTAAACACCCTTGTAAATATTTTTGTTGCATTTTTGTTTGATGTTTTCTAGGTTTTTTCATTTGTATGGGTGATGCAATATGAATTTAAAAAATCAAAATATTTGAGAAAAAAGAAACTGTAATTTCAATTAAATACAATCACTGTTATATTTAACACAAATTCACAAAGAGTATACATAATGTATTCAGTGTTCATTACACAGAGTTGAGTTATTCAATTCATAATAAAGAGTGTGTGACAAATCTCATTCTGAACTCCTCAGTAAAACTATTTACAATCTGTGTTTGACCTGAAAGGTAATTGACAGATACATTTTCTTCACTCAGTACTGTCCAGAGTGCTGACAGAAGCACAACAGTGTCAGTCTCATTTATACTAATGATAGCATTCCAAATTAAATTTCTGAGTTCTTGCTTTGGGATGTGAACCATGATTCATGGCTAGTGACTGCTGACAGTCACCAATGTGCAATGTCAAGCTTTGCACAATGGATGGAGCTAAAAAAGGAGAACAAGGAAAATGTGTCTGTGGGATGATTTCTTAACTCTGCAGACTTGTGCCTTGAAAAATTGGAAATTAAGGATCCCTAGATGCACACAGACATCACCCTACCTAGATATAAACTTTGAATTTATGACATTTACATGAAACATTGGGAAGATTAACAGTATATCTCACATACAGAGAGGGGGTTATGAGGCATAGAAAGTACAGCAAATATACTCAAGTGTTGACATTATAACATTGTACATTTATGGAACAACATATCTGTGACACCCCACCACAGGCCCAGTAATCAAGGAGCCTCAATCCTCACCACTAGCAGCAGTTGGAGACATACATTGGTAAGGAAGACAAGTACACACACAGTAAAGTGCAATTTCCCTTAAGAGCATACAGAGACCACAGTCAGTCTGGGGATGGTTTCTCCCTCTTTCTCCAAATCCCTAGTAAGACTCCCCACTGGCACAGCTATAGAGTAGATATCTCAACCAAGCCAAGACCTCTAGCACCCTCTCTGTCCAACCAGTGCTTTGTGTCCCTGCCCAAGTAGCTGACATATACACTGTTTGAGATATGATTTATACACACACACATACACACACACACACACACACCTGAGAAAGGCTAGCACAGGTTTACTAGCTATCTCCCCTTCTACCCAGACTATAAGGTTGTTTTCACTGCCACTAGCCCCACCTTATCAGCTATTTTAAGGCCCTTAAAAAAGGGTGTCCAGTCTTACTGTGTAATGTTACTGTTAATACAAATGGTGGTTTGACCAAGAGTTAGGAGTGGCCCACAATGTCGCCAAATAAGTATGCAAGTACTTTCAGAACTTAAATATGTCTCACAAATATCAGCCACAATGGAAGGTTTAAATATATTTAAAAATAAATAATAAAAAGAACTAGAAAATACTCAGTAGATAACCACAGTTACATCAGAGTTCAAAATCACAGGAAATACTTAAAAACAACATCACAGGACAGTTCAAATAAAGAAAATATCTAAGCTATACTTCACTACATTCCTGACTGTATTTAAGAGAAATTACTGTACCCAAGTTAACTTACTTACAGAGCAAGGCAGGACAGATGTGGTAAGTGGGTCTTCCAGCTGATGATCACAGGTCAAAGACAAATTGCAAAATTCTCAGTCTCTCTCCCAGAGAGTTCTCAAATGAATATCCCAAATATTACTGCTGGGATACTTGCAGGATTATATAATTTCTTGTCATCTGACTATCCCAAGTGAAACCCCCCCACTGATGCAGCTGGTAGTATCTCCTTTTGTTACAATATCCCTTTTATCAAAACTGTCCTTTGTCATTTCATGGTTGATCACAGTAGCAGTTCAAACACAATTTAATTAAGTGCTTTTCATTCAGTTCATAACTTTAACTTCATCAGATCCACAATTTGGAGTTTTTTGGACAGTTTTGGACCATATTTCATGGTTGATGTCTGCCTACTTTTGCTATTTGCAACACTTAACATAAGAAATCTTGTCATAATAAGGACAAATGTGTGCACTAGAGAGTGCTCTTCCCTTTCTTTTGTGAGCAGTAACTGTCTTTTGATACATTTACAAAGTGATGACATTATCTCCAGGATTCACTAATCCTCTGTGTAAGACTAGATTAGTCTTACACGGAAAAGCCAGTCTAAGAGTAAGATGGCAGTGTGCCATGTATATTAATGAGGGCATGCTGCCTCAACTCTAAGGCTAACATAGAGCATGCACGAGTGAAGGGGGCATGTCGGACTGCCGAGCAGTTCAAAAATCAATGCCCCCTGCAAGTCTGACACTCAGGAAATGTCTACATACATGAGCGAGTCCGCTCAAATGTGTACATACCCAACACTACACCCCCCCCACATTCTAAACCCCTGTACAATTAAAAATGTAAACATTTTTTTTTTATTATTTCCGATATAGCTGCCCGTATTTGCACATGTTTGTGTGGGTTTGCCCATTGCTTAGCTACAGTTAGCAGTTTATACACCGAAGAGAATGATAAGAAACTTATATGCAAATTAAGCAAAATAGCGATAGCGTAGTGGTAGAGCCTTCGCACAAACAGGAGGCATTCCCGGTTCAAGTCCCACCACTCCCCCCTCTATTTTCTGTTGGAAATCTGTATATAAAAATAATTCCTGACATTTATCATTTAAATTTTTGTAAAAAGCATTGAAATGGCCTATGTAGTAGTGAACGAATTTTATATATATATATATATATATATATGGGTTCACTTCAAAATCCTGAAAGCTCAAAATCCTGAATCTCAATATCCCGAACTCAAAATCGTGAAAGCTCAAAATACTGAAAACTCATAATACTGAATCTCATAATACCGAAAAACATACAGGACACCAACACTGATGTGTGATTGTGCGGACGTTCGGGTTAGGGCACAGGTCAGGTAAGTGTGCGATTGTGATGGTTGTTAGGGTTAGGGGTGGGTGAAGTGAGTTAGGGTTAGGGCGCGGGGTGAGTGTGCGATACTGACAGAATTTGGGGTTAAGGGCAGGTTAAGTGAGTTAGGTTTAGGGCGCGGGTGAGGGGAGTGTGTGATAGTGACGGACCTTAGGGTTAGGGTCTGGGTTAAGGTAAGTGGATAGATAGTAGTGTATGTGCAGTGTAGTGTAGCTGCAATACAGTCAGTGTTGGTGTCCTGTATGTTTTTCGGTATTATGAGATTCAGTATTATGAGTTTTCAGTATTTTGAGCTTTCAGGATTTTGAGTTCGGGATTTTGAGATTCAGGATTTTGAGCTTTCGGGATGTTGAAGTGAACCTATATATATATATATATATATATATATATATATATATATATATATATATATATATATAAAGGAGAAATGGTTATGCATACTGATGGATGCATGAGTAACGTATCTTAAGCAATGTGAAGCACTGCTAAGCAAAGTTTTCCAGTATGAAGCATATTAAATGTAATTGTGCGTAGCTGAGCACTACGTTAACTAGCACAATAGCTTTGCGCAGAGCTGTGCATTATGCAAACTAGTGCAAACAGAACATGTGTGCGCGTAGCTGCGCACCACGCTAACCAGCACAACGTCGAGCAACGTAGAGCACCATAGAGCAACATAGAGCAATGTAGAGCAATGTCAGGCAAAATTGAGCAAAGTCAGCTAAACACAGCCACACCTCCTAGCCGGTCTGGCCAGTAGTAAAATAAAAAGCAATGACAGGGCTCGAACCCAGGATACTGTGCACCATAATCACAGTACTGAACCACTAAGCCATGACAGCATTTCACAACCACGCACTTTCAACACACACATGCATATCAATGGAAGTTTACCCATTGCTAAGCAGGTGTGCCTTCAGCGAAGTTTTTTCAAAACTGGCCAATCACAAATAAGTGCAGGAAATGAGGCATATTTAAGCTCCATAGGTGGGAATACTTGCATAACTGGCTGTAGCTCCACAGAAATGTCAGTGTGCTGCCAGAAATGTAGGGAGCTGTTAACATATAACTGATAATTTCACCTGAACATATCTAGATAATTATAGGAAAGTAGAGCTATCAGTGTACCATCTCTGCAGTAATGTGTCTGAGCAACTCACAAAATATGTAGCAGTAACATCTGCATCCCAGACAGTTTGTATGTCAGATACAGCTCATGTATATAAAGATCTAGCAAAACCCATTTCACAATTTAAGGATAATTGAGTAGTGTAATAATACATTTAGGGGACATATAACTGCAGTTAATAGGAATGCAGTGTAAATTAGAAGGATATATAAGTTGTTAATGGAGCTATCTTTTTCCACCTTACTGTATGTGCATAAAAATGCAATTCCACACCTCAATGGGTATGTCTAATCTCAAAACATTTGCTGGGACATATGTCCTATTGGTTTATAAATATCTGCATTTATTTTGATGCATGTGCCCTGTTCTAATACCACAGTATTGGTGGCCTGTTGCCATCAATTAAATCTGCATGCTGTTGTAATGTCCACTGTTGTTCTATATATGCATGTGTTATGCTTGCTGTTCAACTGTTGGAACTCTGGTGTGTTGGGTTAATGGGAATACTTCTGCATGCTGTTATAACTAATTGGGAATGCTGTTGACTGTTACTAACCCATATTTTCATTAAATCCTTCAAAACATAGAATGTATGTGAAGGCCGATCCCAGCAGACCCACCTGTCCCACCTCAGCTGGCGATGGCACCTGGCACCAGCAGGTCCGGTGCCCAGCCTGGGACCTCCTCATTCATTGGTCCTGTGCCACCTTCAGGTGGAAGCACTGCAGGGGATGGGGCTCATCCCCCCATGCAAGCGTGGGCAGAGGAGGACCACCTATCACCCTCCGAACGGTCCGGGCTGTGGTGCGTAGAGAGATCGAGCGTTCTGTTGCTGATCTTCTACGCTATCTTGAGGCACGAGTGGCACGACTCACTGGTGAGCCTGCCCCTCCTACACAGCCCCCAGCACAGCCACCCTCTGGGCTGTGAAGGTGCAGTGTTGACTGCCCATAGGTGGGGATCTCAGTTCCACTGTTGCCATCTGTGGGCTCATGGGCTTGCGATTTCCAAACATCCTTCCCCATCAATGGTGTTCACCCACCACATGTGTCACATTCTGCCCCTGTATGCATCTTGTTTGTCTTGTCTGTTTACCTCCCCAACCTACCTTCCCAAATATACCTACTTCCCCTACCCCACATTCCACTCTCACCTGAAAAAAAAAAAAGGGCATTCTGCTCCCCAAAAAAAAACACGCCCCATACATAGCTGCTAATTTTGCACACATGTCTGCTGGACACATAAAATGTAATTTAATTGGCAGTACAAAATACTTTGTTGTCCTCACCCCTCTCTCAGGGGTGGAAGGTTTCATATTTCCCTCCAAATTTATTGCATATGCACAGCTGCTGCTGTTAAAGAAATGGGCAGATATGGACCTTCCCTACACCCATCCTGCACATCTTGAGCTGTTTTCCCTACTGTCTTTCCCTCTTTATGCCCCTTTTTCACCATTTTCCTATCTCCCCATTTTCTTTTCTTTCAAAGAAATGAGCGTGGGGGTTAGCGGGAGTAAGCACTTTTAAGCAGTAGTCAGCGGGTTTGCGCGAGTGTGCACTAGTGTGCACTTGTGTGCGCTTAGCTAAGCATTGCTAAGCATCACGCAAACCCACGCAAACCCACTCACAACTGCTTAAAAGTGCCTTAGTCACTCTGTATGTGAGGGCCCTTGTTCTGCTCAGCAGCAAAATAAAACACATCTGTCTGTCTCGAACACAGGACCTTCTACACACTGCACTGCAAGAAGTGTCACTAAGCCACAGTAGATATACAAGTCGGTGCTGAAATAAATATATCATGCATCAGAGTGAGTGAATGTAAAGGAAAAATAGGAATGCCATAACACACAACTTGTTCTGTGGATCTTTACCAGCAGTTGTTGTTGTGGAATTGCATTACATGACTGTGATAGGAGAAGCAGCCATTCTAGCAGGAAATAGTGTTACAGCAGCACTTTACCACCCCCACACAGTATCATAGCAGGACAAACACTGGCATATCTGATTAGGGCAGAGGCCATACCTCCCAACTGTGCCTAATTTTCAGGGATGTTCCCGATTTTGAAACAAATTTTAGCTGTGTCCCTCTGAAACCCTCTGAAAAGTACTGACGTTGGCGAGAAAGGTGGTGAATTACACTTAATAAATAATGACAATAAGAATAATGACAATAAGAAAGAGTTAGACACTGCTTGTACTTCAGAAAAGGTGTATTAATCCATATGCTCTGGTTCTCTCAAAGTCTCAACTTAATGGCACTAATATTTTAAAGGTGTACCTCACTTTTACCTACTTTTCCCTGAGTCTGTTCAAATATGTACCTGAGTGTTTGAGAGGCCTGGCTGAGGCAGAAACACACAGGCATATCAGCTTTTCTGTCGTTACACACTGTGCAAATAGCTTTGGAAGGAGTTCCAGTAGCATACCCTTATGTAGGAGTACAACACTGAAATACCAAAGGATGTAGCCATGTACTAGTAGCAACCAACTGTAACAATGCCATTGTTCCAGTGCTGAAAAGACCGGTGTGGTGCACAGACAAAGAATTACAGGCTAACCTCTGGCTACCATCTGGATAGGACTACAGTTGGGAGCTATGCAGACAGACCACTTGCCTTGATAAACTAACAGGTACACAGCAACCCTTTAAGTCCAGCAAGATAAAATTCACACAATAATACATAATGTTCTCTGTACTTCTACACCCCTACCCAAATGTAGAATATACCTGTGTGTTCAGGGTCTACCAAGGATGTAGGTAGGCATACTCAGTACTGAAATTTGTCCAGTTTTCTTGAGCAGCCTGTGCTAATGTCAACACTAAAAAAGCACAAACTGTTCAGAAGTGAGTAAATTAATATTCACAGTATAGCAGTTCACAAACAATTCATGTGCCAAAGGAATACATCTCAATAACTAGTTTTGTATGGCAGTTAATTGTACAATTAGAAAAGAAAGTACATACTCCCATGTATCTTGGGTTTGCATTTTGAGGGGTGAGTACAATTCTACACTGACAAGTGTGTACTAGAAGCAGCAACATTCAGATCTGAGTACAACATTTAAATCACTGGCTACACCCCTGGCTTTAGATATAAGAACTATACCAACCTTCTGCCTTAAACAACGATGTCCACAGCAAACAAGCATGATCCCCATCTTGGAAAGTTGAAAGGGCCACGCCTACCTGAGTTAGCAATTTATAGCATTGGGTTGCTATGACAGTGATTACTGCAATTACCACACAGCAGGCTGCATGCAATTAGCAAATGATGGCCATCAACTGGTGCAGAGGCCATCACATGCACATGTGCAAATACCTATAAAAGCAGGCTGTAATTGCTGCCAACAAACTCAATCACTCTATTGCAGAGACTGACAGAGAGAGAGAGAGAGAGAGAGAGAGAGAGAGAGAGAGAGAGAGAGAGAGACAGCGAAAAGCAAAAGTAAAAAGAAAAAGAAATAATACCAACTCATACAAAGGAAAGATATGTAACCGATATTTATTTACTGGCATGTAGTAGATGTTTTTGAAGAGTACTCTACATAATGTGAGCCATTCATATGTGGCAGCAGTATTTATCTATGTACAGATGTCCTGCTTAACTACTGCCATGGACAATTCAGTGTGTACCTGTGGGCAGTGGGACATAACTGTGAAATGTGTAGCTCAGCATTAAATGTCAAACAGCTGATCCATGTAATCTGTGTTCTGTACAATAGTGTGGCCAATGGCTGTTTGGGGGATTAGCCCAAACATTTATATAAACATGGGTGTGACAGAATAACACATGCATGATAGTCATATTAAAGTGTAGCTTAGCATTGGCAACTGCTGTACCAGGCTAGTACGCTAATCTAGCATTTGGAGCTATATATACCCCCCTCTAATGTTACTGTGTGTTCACATATGACACCTGTTCATGTTGCAGCAAGGCCCAACAGTTCAGCTGTGAGGTCCAGGGACTTACAACAGTGTGAACCTATTGTGTGTATGGCACACACATATGGAGAGATATATATGTGTCATATATATTAACATCTGTATATGTGCATAGAGCAAGGGACATATTGCAACTGTTTGTGAAGGGTGGACATATATATGTTGGTGAAGGTTATGTGCATATTTGTATGTAGGTTTTAGTGTGTGACAAACAAGACAGCATACAGTGCTGGTATATGACATGTGGTGGTTAAACACTGTGGGTGTTTTGTTCAGTTTGCAATGTTGCAGCCAGTGAGGCCTGCTAAAGCTACCTGGGCTGTGAACACTTTCAATGCATTTCTCACAAGACTGTGCGATATCATTACATTACTGTATACCTCACATCCTTTGTATAATTGATATTCCCACCATGAAAGGTGGACTGTATATGTGCCTATATGTATATGTATATGTATATGTACACCAATGGATGTGTATATGTATGTGTGTATATATATATATATATATATATATATATATATATATATATATATGTGTGTGTGTGTGTGTGTGTGTGTGTGTATGTATGTATGTATACAGAGAGAGAGAGAGAGAGTCATATATACTCAGACACACCCACATCTACTTGTTGCAATAGATTTTATGTAAAGTTGACTGAGTGTGATGGTCAATGTGTTGGTGAATATGTGAAAGATGTGTATTTGTGGGATAGCGTAGTGGGAAACTGTTTCTGTCATGGTATTATGGGTCCTTGATTTCATCCCAGCAAAAGCTGTGTATGCTGTTGCTAGGCAGATAAAGCACTATGGCATACAGTCTGATGTAGTCCCTTGGTGTTAACTGGGGTGTGTCATTGGAGGCTAAAGCACTACATGTATGCTTATTGATTGGTACTGATGTTGAATCCAAATCCTGTATGTACTGTAGTATTACTTGAAGTTATGGGCCTAAACAGCAAAGTATGGTGTATGTCCACATTGCTTGGAACCACTGTTTTCTGTGGTCCCTGTAGTCATCACAGATTACATTCCTCAAGCTTAAGGTTTTGTAAGTACTGACACACAGTACTGTATGGTACACATGTAAAGCTTATCTGGGTTGCCATACCTTTGTGTCTTGTAATTATGTCTGATGTGTGTGTGGGTATGCCTGTAACATGTCCTCTGTCATATGTGTGATACAACATATAACTGCATATCTAGCAACATTTATAGTTTACTACAGCAGTATGGCACCTATATTCACAATTGTGCACATATTTTGGCCACGGGTTTGCCATCAACAAGTTGTGTGGTATAATGGTAATATTGTAACTGGACCTTACAAGCATTGCGATGGATGACATATTTCTTTATGCATTGGCTTGATCTATATCTGCTGTGGCTAGGTGGTGCATTGTGTTTCATACAGTGTGCCAGGTACTCTTGTATAGTCTTATATAGTGATTTTATTTTGTTGCTGTGCAGAACATGGTTTATTATATAGAGCGTGCCAGGCACTTTCAAGCAGTTGTGGGGTGAGCACTGATAAGTGGTAGTGAAAGTGTTTAATCTCAGTCAGCTAATAGGTTGCTATATATGGCAGCTCAGTGATATCTGTACTGTATAATGTTAAATGTGCCATACGACTTGCTCATGCATATCTTTTCTTTATGTCTTCCAGGGATCATGGCACACTGTAGAAATCCTAGTTACAGTAGTGCTGAAGATGAGATTCTTACCAGCTGTATGATTCAGCACTACAGCCTACTATTCTCCAGAACCAGCCAAGACCAGCAGGAGCGTACTGCAATGTGGCAAGATGTTGTCCAGAGGCTAAACGAGGTAGGCCTGCATAACTGGACATATGAGCAGATACACCACCACTGCAGTGATCTACTTAGACATGTCCGTCAGCGTGCTTCTGATGTACGGAGACAACAGCTTGCAACAGGTGGTGGGGTTAACATCCATCCCCCCCTCATCAGAGTGGTGGAGCTGCTCCTGAGCCTGGTGGCACCTGCCCAACAACTACAGCAGCAGACATTTACCATGATTGAGGTTGGAGCCACCCAGCAAGAACACATGGAACATGCAGGTAACATGACATATCTGTAGACTACTGTTACCTCTATTGGTAGATCATGCATATGTGAGATATGTACTGTGTAGTTAAAAGATGTGGAGCCTGTTGTTGTGCAATACTGATCATTTGGAACATAATCTGTAGGCCTGTGAATGTAAACTGTTCTACTGTAAGATTGCAAACCCACAGTAACAATTCTACAGTTGTCGCCACTGACAAACTGTCTCATATCTATGTAGATCCCTCTGGTGTGACAGCAAGGCAGTGGGCAGATGCTGGTGAGTATGTTCTACATTTATTATTGCAAATAAAAAGTGCATGTCATAGTTAAGGTGTAGGCCATGTACACATGTAACACACCTACCCATAATGCATGCTGTGCATGTTTGCTGAGAGACCACACACATCTCACTAATGTGATTAGCTGCCTCAAATACATGCAATACACAGACCATCTCAAACAAATGTGGCTACACTGCAGTGACCATTGGATAGGCAGAGTCGATACACAACATGCTCATAACATACACAACTATGTCATACACAGAGCATGTTAACATGCTACACATGAAGGATTCACAAACCCTCTGTAAAGTGACACTCCAGTATCCCAAATGTCATCCACACAGCACGCATAATATACCTGAGGGGTAGAGGCCTATCATGGGGCAGTGAAACACTCTGCAACACACAACACATTCATATTAGGGAATGCTCCTTATTGGCCTCCTTACAAACCCATGTAATAACTGGTTGTGAAATGGTGAATGTAGCCATGGTAGTGCAGTTCTGGTACAGCATGATAGGTGCTGGTTTGGGACACATTTGTAGCCTTGAGTGACCACATGATGCTTCATGATGATGGCTTATCGTACTACACCCCATCCAGTTATTGTAACCACAGTACTACACATAGCTTTCATTGCTATACACCTCAATGTTGTGTGTGTGCAAACATATGCACCTGTAAACAACATGCATACCAATCACCATTTGCACAACTGACACATATATGTCTTGTGATGCTATTGCTTGGCTAGGTCATATGACACACATTGGGTATGTGTGATGTTTAAATTTACAGTTGTGTTTTAGCATGCCATGTCATGGATGACACTGGCATGTCCACAATATGATCTACACTCACCATAACTACTGTACATTTGGTATGTGGACCAATGGTATTCCATCAGTTATACATGCACTACTGATCTTGTGCATATACACATCATGCATGAGCTAAAACTGTGTCGACAATTATTTGCTAAAGACACAGAGGCTCTAATCAGAATTGGATATCTATGTGACACACAGATACACATCCAGCCATGGTATGTAGACCTGTGAGTGATGGTGCACAGTACATTACAGAGTTTTGAATACTTGCACAGCAATGTTGTGTCCATGTATGCATTGCGTTCCAGGGGGAGGCCAATCACCGAACAACAAAACACATGCATCAAAACCATGTATACTGTTAATAACAAGGACTGTCTACACTTGCACTGCATGCTTGTTGAGCAACACATGTCCTGCATGCTGACATGTGTGATATGACTAGCGAAAACCACCGCTAATTCAAAAGCCAAGAACTCGACTCAGGCCAGTCCAAAACGTAAAAAACATGAAAAATAACAAATTTTATTAAGCCACTGTAAAAGCTTTTCATTAGTTCCTTGCACTAACTTCTTCAGACAGGCAAAACATTCCCACCATTACAAGTGAGTTTAAATACCAGCATTGAAACACTTAACCACACTCCTTGCTCTCCCTTTAGCTCCTTAAAGGTACAGATCACAGCTAACTATGGTGCATTTCCAATTCTCTATTAACATAATAAAAAATAAAAAATTCGTACACCAAGACTGTAATAATAGCAGGCTTTGAAACTGAAAGAAAAAAGCCCAATATTTTGATTATTAAACTGTATAAAGTAGATAAATATGTAAAATATATAATAACATAAAAATAACAATATTCAACCTACAGCATAAATTCTAATAATGGAAGTGCAACACTTCCTAATCAGAAATTACCTATGCATACATTGTATCTTGCCTGCTTTCAAGTAAAATAACTAATGTAATGATTATAATAAATATAATAAAATTAATGCATACTGTCCTAAGTATCTAAATAACTAGGACAGCTACCCAAGAAAATAATATAATATTAATCATATCTCACTAAATAATAAAAATAATAATATAGAAATATAAAATATGGCATGTAACATATAATGTAACATAAATTTAGGCTACTCAGTATAGGTTTAATATTGTCATTAAATAAAACAGGTCTAAAAGTTAGCGTATCTAGACCTAAAATTACTAAGTAATAAAATGTGAATCAATAATATATATTGTAAAATAATGATAATGATGTATAATCATAACAATAACTGATAACTATTAACCCCCCACCACTGTCGACTAAAATTTGTCGACTCTCATTTAAAAAAAAAAAACTGTGAGAATAAACAGCTCGTCACCTCTTCAAACTTTTAAGTTTTAAAAAATAACTAATGGATAACGAACTGTTAAGGCCAGGGGGGCGATATGCTTCCAATCTTAATTGCCAAAGAAGCTCTTTACATTCTAATCTATATGTCTCAGGTCCATAAGAATTGATATTATACAGTTGATCTATAACCATAAATGTAAACTCATGGTTTGGGTTGTTCTGAATGTGCATAGCCAAAGCATTGTCCATTTTTATTCTTCTTATGGCATACAAATGCTCGTACATTCTTTCCTGGAGTTTCCTCTCAGTCTTGCCAATGTAAATACCGGGGCATGATGAACATTGAGCAAAGTATACCACTTGGGTACTGGAACAAGTGAAACGCTCCTGATGAGGAATTTCCTGTTCTTAACTGTAAAGGCTGTACCTGCCTGGACAAATCTGCAATACTTGCACATATTACATTTATACATCCCTGATCTTGGTGTCACTAAATTTCGCGTAGATTCCAGAATATTTTTGATGTTAGGGCCCCTTCTGTATGTTATTAATGGGGCTTTATCAAAAATTGGACCTCCAAGTAACTCAGGGGATAGCTTTTGAATTAGTGGTGGTTTTCGCTAGTTTGTTTTTCCGGTCTTGAAAGTTTATTTCTTATGTGTGATATGACTGTTTTGCTTGTGATACTGTACTCCACCATCAACTGCTATTGAGTATGTTCTGAGATTGCTGGTGGTGGTGGTGTGTGTGTGTGTGTGTGTGTGTGTGTGTGTGTGTGTGTGTGTGTGTGTGTGTGTGTGTGTGTGTGTCTGTGTATCTGTCTGCTTTAGTGAGGAGTGTATTTGTGTGTGTGCATGTGTGCATGTGCATGTGCATGTGTTCATGTGCATGTGTCCATGTGTGCATATGCATGTGCATGTGTGCATGTGTGTGTGCGCATGTATGCATGTGTGCATGTGCATGTGTGCATGTGTTCTGACATCATGTACAGGTCTTAAAGTGTGTTTCCTGTTTTCCTCTAACAGGTGCTGAGGTGGGGCTGGTTCAATGCAGCAGGGAACCTGATGTCACTGACACAGATAGTGATAATGAGGATAGGTGTGTTGAGGCACTGGCAGGTTTGTTAGGGTCTGTTGTTGGGCCACCAATTGACAGTACACAAGTCTCCACCCCATCCATGCACACAGTCATACTGCCTGTACATCCATCATCACCAATGCCCTTAGCAGAGGGACAGTGTACAGTCGGCACTGGCCAGGACAGTGTGGTATCTATGGCACATACATCAGGACACAGCAACCATAGCCAGATGTCTGGAATGGTACCACATAGGGAGATGCCCAGGGGTTCTCATCAGAGCACTGCTGGTCATCATGCCCCTGGCAGATGTGCCACAACTCTTACAACCACATGCATGTTCCAGGCTGTCATGGAGGCACAGGCACGTATGGAGTGGTACACCAGACAGGGACTAAGGGCATAGAGTGCTCATAACACCTCTGTAAATGACAGTATCCGTGATCTAGCAGGTGCCATATGTAATTACACTGAGGTCATTGATAGACATTGGGGTGAGACATTAGATGTCCTCCACAATGTCATGTCCATGTGTCAGGACATTGCGAGATGGTTGAGACATCAACATGGATGTATGCCAGCAACATCATCAGCTGGCAGTCGCCGTGGATGTCCATCAAGTCATAGCCGCTCCCGTAGTGCCAGTACCAGCCCCAGCAATGTTGTGGGGGCTGTCCATAGACCGTCCTAGAAGACCACGTGCATATGCCTCTGGTCAGTCCCAGCAGGGACCTGGATCCAGTGGACATATGTCAACCTCTGAGGATAGTACCCAGTCTGGATTAGTACCTGATACTGTCTGTAGCACCCCTGCCAGGCACAGGTCCTGTATCCATGGCCAGAGATGGTGATCTGTAAAGCCTGCCAGGTACAGTCTGTAGTTGTCCCACAAATCCCTGTATATGGCAGCCACATGCTGGAACTGTGTGCATGCAGACACACACACATAAACCAGACACCTAGGGCAAACACATACCCGCACACATTACATCCACATTGGCCCATAACAGTACTTTTGGCCCTCACACACACACTCACACACACATGTCGATTGTATGGCTCAATTTAGGCCTCTGGCAAACCAACAACACACTCTGTGTATATGATGAAACCTGTGCCACCTCCTGTCATCTGTAACATTGATGCAGGAACAGGCTAACATGGTGCTGATGCACAGGGTGACTTTATTACAGTATAGCAATGTTTTAATGTGTAGCATGTTGTCAGCAATAAGGTGTAATGATATCCTTGAAGGAGTGGCTGAGCAGGCATGATGCATTAAAGCTATAATTATCAATGTAGTATTGTTTACACCAGTGTTTATTCCAATTGTGTATTGTCTGCCTATGTGCCACTTGGCTGATGTTTGTAGTTTTGTCAGCATGTGTTATAGAGTGGACAGTAAGTGTGGGATGTGTGCAGCACAGATTTGCAGGTGTACATTTGTGAACATGGTTGAGTTGCACTGTCTGCATGTACGTGCATATTGGACACACGGGCAGGGTGACATGCCCTGTATTAGACAGTGTTAACACTCCATAGTTTCTGTTGGTGGCCAGTATGCATTGTACTACACACATTTTGGAACGTGAGTACACATGTGTGTATGACATGGTTTGACACTGTGCTGTGGGTGATACTGTTGTTACTATCTGTCATTGGTTTGCATTCTGGTAGTATACATAACCTCAACAGCCTGCCCATAAACAATTGTTAGATGATGGCTTGACAACTGACACACAAATGTAGGACACACAGTAATGTTTGCAGCCTTCAAGTACTATTCTATGCCAGTAACAAGTGGTATTCACCTGCACTCAGTCCTAGGACCACTCCTGTTTGGCATATAGCTTTCTTAGGTACAAGCAAACACAGTAGGGATATGTCTGGCCACATTTGGCAATGCATACTGTGGGCTATAATGCATTCTCCAGATGACACACACATCCTCCAAAAGGGTATCATACAGACAGATACCTGGTGTCAAACCCATGCTGTAAAGCTATAAGCCAAATAAAGCATAGCCATCCACTTTTACAAAACATAGTATCCTCAGAGTACCACATAGGTAGTAGCCCCCAAAATATGGAACAGGTACCGATGTATACATAGAGCCATGTGTTAAGTCATCTCTCCTTTGATAATCACATTTCCAAAGGGTTTTGGAAATCCCTCTGTGGATCACATAAGCAATAAAGGGTCTGCATGCATATCCACAAAGGTTGTTGCACACCTATAATAAATAGACATCTCTGACAGACTTTGCTGCTTTTGAACAGGTTTCAAATATACCTCAGGCATAAACCATCACTCACACTATTCAATAGAAACTGTAATGAGTGTATGTGAAATGGATGACATAGGCCAGGGATCACTGCAGTGGCTAGGCTTGTCACAAGCATACAGATGTGATCTAAGGTCTGGAAAGCAGCAGCACACTCTGGCAAAGCTAACAGATGTGTTCATGGAGAAAGCAGGGTTCCCACCTATGAAATAATTGAGGTCACATGTATGTATATGTATTTGCCACACAGCTACCTGACATGTGTAATGCACATACTGTTGTCTTTGTGATATGTCATGCAGTAGTAAAAGCAAAACCCACGCTACATTGACCAACAGTGTCACACATGTGGAGCACACACAGTCACCAAGTGCAGGATTCAAACCCCTACCTAACTATTTTATGATATTACAGCAATATGCATTTACATGACACGCTATACACATTAATGGGAGTTGTCCTTTCCACAGGTATATTTGTAGGATGGTGACATCATCAGACTTGACAAAGATTAGTCTACCACTTTTAAGGTGTTTCAGTAGTCTTCAAAAAGGTTGCTCCGCTCCAAAGAGACACACACACTCTCATACAGTTGGCAAGTGCAGAATTCAAACCCCTACCTAACTACTTTATGATACTTGAGCAGTACGCATTTACAAAACGCACTATATACATTACTGGTAGCTCTCTTTTCCACGGGTATATTTGTAGGATGGTGACATCATCAGACTTGACAAAGATGAGTGTACCACTTTTAAGGTGTTTCAGTAGTCTTCAAAAAGCTTGCTTCTCTTCAAGTAGACACACACTCTCATACAGTTCGGAAGTGCAAGATTCAAACCCCTACTTAACGATGCTAAAGCAGTACGCATTTACACAACATGCTATACACATTACTAGACGTTCTCCTTTCCACAGATATATTTGTAGGATGGTGACATCATCAGACTTGACAAAATGGGTTACATTTGGTGGGCTACATATAAGGAATTTCTAAAAACTTTGGCAATGTGATCATCAAAGGAGAGTTTACTATCTACCTGGGTCCCCAGGTCCATAATTACATTCTCTGTACATACTGGATTACCACTTATGTGGTAATTTGTGGGCACTTTGTTTTATCCAAAGGGGATGACTATGCGTTTTTTGGCATTCTGATTGAGGGCATTGTTTTGACACCAGGTATCTGTCTCTGTAAGACCCTTCTGGAGGATGTCTGTGTCAGCCGTAGAGTTGATTATGGACCACAGTTAGCAGTCATCTGCAAACTTGGTCAGCCATACTCCTCCCGTACTTGCCTGTACCTCTGAGCAGTATCTACTGAACAGGTGGGGTCCCAAGACTAAGACCTGAGGGATGCCACTTGTGACTGGTTTAGAGTTGGACATGGCACCCGCAACTCTGACCATGTGTGTTTGATCTGTGAGCCAGTTGGCCACCCATCCTGTGACATAGGGGTTAATGTTCAAGCTGGTAAGCTTGTCCATGATGCCAGAGTGGGGAATGGTGTCAAAGGCCTTAGTGAGGTCCAGGTGGGATGTGTGGACTACTTTCACCTCCATCTATGTCCTTGGTAACTGTTTCAAAGAAGTCAACTAGGTTTAAGAGGCAGGATCTGCCTTCAACAAAGCCAAATTGGGTAGAGTCCAGTGTCTGGAGGTTCCCAATGTCTCTGTTTATGGGTTCCATGATAATTTGCTCCATAGCTATGCAGACCAGGCTGAGTAGGCCTATAGGGCAATAGTTTCCAGGTTCTGTTGTGGCACCACTTTTGTGGAGCTGGATGACTGTTGTTGTATGCCATTCTTTGGGTACATAGCCTGTGGTAAGGTTGAGTCTGGACAATGAATGTAGGTGAGGGTGTAGTTCCTCTTGGGGCTGGTGTAAGACGCAGCCTGGGATACCATTCAGTCACATTGATGCTGTGTTCTTAGCTTTGGAGAGGGCTGTTTTTACCTGCATGTCCATCAAGTCTGGGGCTCTGCATTCTTCTGGGATGGACACAGGCCCTTTTGGGGGTGGGGGATGAAGTTTGCACTGAACTTGTCCACCAGGATGTGGGCAATGTCAGTTGGTTCAGTGTATTTTTTGCCATTTTGCAGTAGCTGACAGCATATTTGAGAGTTGACACCTAAATGTTTGGTATAGCTAATGAAGGCTTTGTGGTTGTTATTCTTAGATTCCTTGGCAATTTGTCTTTAGAAGCTGGCCTTGGATTATTTTATGAGTGATCATTGTTTCTTCCTAATAATGATCGGTGATGCCTTTCCTTTTGTGAACCTTGCTCTATCATGTGTTAGTTTCCTCCTTCTGTTGTATAGCTTATTTATGGGCAACAACCACCAGATTGGTTTCTTCTTTTTGGAGGAGTGCGTCTTGGTTTTATTTGGGATGTCTCGATCCATGCATCCCTGTAGATGCTCACAGAATGCACTTGTAAATGATTCTGCAGATTGTATAGCATTATCCTATAGCAAGGGGGCTTTGGAACTTTCCACTTTGGTCTTGAGAAGTGTGCAGTTTGCTTTTGAAAATTTCTTCACAGTGGTTTCCTTGACTGGGGGTTGGGGGTGGGATGTGGATGTCCAGTCTGATTACTTTATGGTCTGATATTACCAACGAGGGGTTTATCTCTGGTGTGGAACACTGGTACCCCATGTTGATGATGATCAGGTCCAGTATGTTGTCACCTGTAGTGGGCATGGTGACCAGCTGTTCCAGGGCGTTTGAGTTTTTAAACTCTAGGAAGCATTGGGCAAAGGACATTGTACACGAGTAATTCTCCCAGTCAATGTTTGGGTAGTTGTAATCTCCTCATATAATGGTGTTTGGTAGGACCTTTATATTTTCCAGTGTTCCCAGGAATACTGAGTGAGGTTCCTGAGACAAGGTAGGTGATCTGTAGCAGGCTACAATCTGATAAGCAGCTTTGCCCAATGTTAGTTGCACTTGCGTGGGCTCCAAGGCCTCATGCTGTGCCACTAACCTGAAGGTGTGGGTATCCATAAGGTAAATGGATACACCACTTCCTTTTGTATTTCACTCTGGGTTTTGGGGCCGAAGATCAGAAGGATTGTGAGTGTTTTATGTGGAGCATGTCCAACAGCTCTGTGTTTGACATAGCTTTGTATGTTAGGCAGAGATCACCTCTGAGTAGGCGATATGCGAGAGAGTACAGCTGGAGCATTTTGAGATGGTCTGTGTATGGCATGTATTTCAGGCCGCTAATCCTCTTTGTGAGGTATTTCTGCAGGCTTTCCAGTTGTTGTAGATGTCTTGTGAGGTACATAGCAAAAGGGGCATTGTACTCTATTATGGATCTAGTGAGTGATGAGTAGAGGGGAACAATGTCCTCTTCTATTCTGCATGAGACACCTTTTGTGATGAGGTGTGCCACGTAGAAGGATTTCCTGACTACTGTGAGGATGTGATTATCACAGGTGTGTCCACTGTCCAACTGTGACCCAAGGTCTCTTATCATACTTTCAGTGTTAAGTATACTACCGCCTATGTTGTAGTTCATGGCGATTTATACCTAGTTTAGTGGGTTTATCTATAATTCCAGAGTGGGGGATGGTGTTGAAAGCCATGGCAAGATCTACATGGGCTGTGTGAACCACCTTACCCTTGTCTACGGTTCTGGTGACTGCTTCAATGATGTCCATCAGGTTTAGGAGACATGATTTGCCTTTTACAAACCCAACATGGTTGTGGTCCAGAGTTTGGAGATTACCAATGTCTTTTTTTATAAGTTATATGATGATGCATTCCATGGCCTTGCAGAGCAGGCTCATCAGGCTAATGGTGTGCTAGTTCCTGGGGTCCGTGGTGGCTCCCCCCTTGTGTAGTGGGATAACCATCGCTGAGGTGAGGCTATGACTGAACATGGTACTTAGGTTTGGTGCCTGTTCGTTCTGTAGTTTGTGTAGATCACAGCCTGGGATGTTATCTGGTCCCATGGATGCTGTGTTCCTGGCTTTGGAGAGTGTTTTTTACCTGTGCAGCCGTGATGGCAGCAACTTTGCAGTCTTCCATTATAGAGATGTGCTCTTTCATGGGTGAGAGGGGGGTAAAGTTAGCACTGATCCTATCTGCCAGGATGTTGGCAATATCAGTTGGGTCTGTATATTTAGTGCTATTGTGCTGTAACTCAGAGCAGATCTGAGTGTTGCCATTGAGATTCTTGACATAGTCTTTAGAATAAGTGTCAATATTGTTTTCATAAGTAGCTTTGGAGGAATTTATCAGGGATCACAGCTTCTTACTGATGTTGACCATGCAGTTCCTCCCCTCATGGGAGTTTGCCCTCTTTTGCAACAGTTTCTTCCTTCTGTTGTGCAGATTGTTTATGGCAGGGGAACACCAGATTGGCTTCCTTTTCTTGGAGGATAGCGTCTTGGTTCTGTTTGGGATAGCATGATGCATGCAGTCATGTAAGTGCTTATAAAGTGCAATTGTGAAGGATTCAGTAGTCGTAACTGTATTGTCCATCTGCATGGGTGTCCTGCAATTCAGCACTTCTGTCATAAGAAGCATGAAGTTGGCTTTGGAGACATTTTTAACATGGGTTCCTTAATGGGGGTGTAGGTCCAGAATGTGGATATGTAGGGTAATTAGCTTATGGTCAGATGGGACCAATGAGGCACTGACTTCAGGTGTGGAACACCAGTCATGCAGGACAAACCAAACCCCGCAACCAACACAAATAACCACAAAGTGAGCTAAATGCTACTCATCGCGAGAAGTCTCAGCCTCCAGATGCACACACTCGAGGCACTTCTCATAATGGAGAATATTGATATCTGTGCAGTAACAGAAACCTAGTTCAAGGCTCCAGACAGCACACCAGCACTACCAGGAGACTACTCATTCCATACCTTCCAGCATCAGAATCTGAATCAGAGCACATAGGGTGAGGATGTATCCATATTCATCAAGAATACCTACACCTCTCTCTACATGCACTCTACAGGATATGTACCCATAGAATGTTGCACAGCAACATTCTTCACACTCCACAGGGGTGGGGCCAAAAAAACCCTTGGCATTCATGCTCTATGAGCCTGATGAGTGTGTTCTGCAAGGCAATGAAGCCAATCATAATGGAAGCCAACAATACAGAGATCGGGAACCTTCACACAGTTGAGCACACCCATTTTGGCTTTGTCAAATGCAGACCATGCCTCCTGAACTGGGAGGATTCCTTTGACAGTTACCCAGACTACAGATAATTGAAATGAGCTTAACACAGCCTACCTATACCTCGCCAAGGCCTTTGACACCATTCCCCAGTCAGGTATCATAGATGAACTCACCAACTTGACCATGAATCCATACATCACAAGATGGATTGCAAACTGGCTCACAGAAAGATCATACACATTAAGAGTTGCTGGCTACATGTCAGACTCTACACCGGTAATGACTGGTGTCCTCCAGGGTTCAGTCCTGAGGTCACTCCTGTTTGGTATAGACTTCTCAAATGTACATGCCAACACAGGAGGGTTGTGGTTGACTAAGTTTGCTGGGAACTGTAAAGTGTTTGCCATAATAGATTCCCCGGAAGACAGACATATTTTCCAGAAGGGACTCTATGAGACAGATGTGTGGTGTCAGAATCATGGCCTCAAGCTCACTGTGGAGGAATGCATAGTGATCCTCTTTGTTGAAAACAAAATACCCACAAACTACCACATATGTGTTACCCCCTTAAAAATGACAAGGTGATAAGGGATCTGGGGACACAAGTAGATAGTCATCTTTCCTTTGACAACCATGTTGCCAAAGTGATTGGGAGATCCTATGTGGACCACCTAATCAACAAAGGGTTTGCATCAGGATCCAAAGAGGTAGTCTACTCTTATGTTATCAGACCCATCATTGAGTACAGTGCACCATTTTGGATGTACTCGACTTAGCATATCCAGCAGCTGTAGAGACCACATAGGTACCTCACCAAGAGGATTACTGGCCTCAAACAGTTGTGTTATGCAACACAACTGGTAAAACTAAATCTGTACTTTGTTGCATATCGCCTACTCAGAGGCACACTCTGCCTAGCATACAGAGCCATGTCCAACACATAACTGTTGAACATGCTCCATCTACAGATAACAACATTGAGTCACCCTACACATTCCAGGGATATGAACCTCATCACAATGATGAATACAATATGCTGGTGGGATAGAGTACCATCCCAGACACTTGCCTTACTGTGGAACAGAGTCCCAATGTACATCAGACAGAACCCCTCGCTGACACTCTTCAATTGGAACCTTGATGAGTGGATGGGAAACAGACAATTCATGTCAGGCATCACATCAGCAGCCCCACTAGAAAGGGGCTTAGTGTACTAACTATTAGAACTAGGCCTTGGGAGACTACCCAATGGTGTGGTGAAAGCTGCACAACTTGCGTAGGCTGATTTATGCCTTCATGGAGATAGTCTACTACATACCTATGAACCTATGTGACAGGCTCATGTCTACACATAGTAGATGTGTACTTCATTGTACAGTCATGTTGTACAGCAGGTACATGGACCACATACACTGTAATGCTTACAGATACTGGTGGCTGTTATGTACAGTGGGAGAGATGTGCACCTCATGTCTTTCATGCCATTGGGATGTGTGCTGGGTGGGACAGTCCTGGATGGCTCTCTGTCATGGTCATCCTCTTACACACATCTCTGCCCATCCATCTTTGGTTTATTATACTGTGTTCTCCCTACATATATATATATATATATATATATATATATATATATATATAGGTACATAGGTAGGTAATAGGCTATCTGCCTGAAGGCATACATTAGTATGGCCAGAGTGTGCAGCTATCACCACCAATGGAGTTAGTTCCCTAGGCCTCTGTGTAGTAGAGCTGATGAAGTGATCCATGGTGTGACAGTTCAGTTTCACATACACTCATCAAGGCTCCTCTGGAAGAGTGTCAGTGAGGGGCTCAGCTTAATGTCGGTTGGGAGCCTGTTCCAAAGCAAGGAAAGTCTGTGAGTTAGTAATGTATCCCTCCAACATGTTCTATTTAATGTTGTGATGATGATATCCCTAGAGCATGTGGTACAGTGAGCTTGGGTTTACTTCAGATATTGCATGTACATCAGTTCTGCACTGGACATGGACCTGTCTGTTGGGCAGAGATCTCCTGAGTAGACAGCATGCAACAGAGTACAGATTGAGTTAAATTCAGTCTTGTTGCATGGGGCAACTGTTTGAGGCCATTAATCCTCTTCTTGAGGTATTTCAGTGGTCTTTCCAGCTGCTGAAGGTGCCTAGTCAGATTAATCGCAAGTGTGTTGTGGTACTCCCTGACAGGTCTGATGACTGATGAGTAGAGGGAACCTCCTTTGATCTACATGCAAAGATGTTGGCAGTTTGTGGGAACACATAGCATGATTTTCTAACCACTTTGTGAATGTGTTTCTGGAAGTAGAGATGACTATCCACATGTGTCCATAGATCCCTTATTATCACCTCCATATTTAGGGTGTTGGCACCTATGTGGTATTTGTATGACTGTAGCTCAAGGCCATAATTTTGACACCACATCTGTCTGACTGAGACCCTTTTTAAGGATGTCTCTGTTGTCCCAAACATCGATTATGACAACTGTTTTGCAGTCATCCACAAACTTTGCTAAACATAACCCTCGTGTGTTTGACTGTATTTCTGAAAAGTATACACCAGACAGGAGGGGTCCCAGCACTGAGCCATGGGGGACAGCAGTTGTTACCAGCTTCAACAGGAGACCACAATTCTTACCTTGTGGGATCTATCTGTGGCCCAGTTGGCAATCCATCAGATGACATACATATTTATACACAGGTTGTTGATTTTGTGGCTATGACATGTGTCTGGGATGTTGGAAAAGGACTTTTCAAGGTCTATGTGGGACATGTGTAGCTCATTTCATTGATGTATGTCCTGGGTGACTGCCTTGAAAACAGTCTAGCAGGTTTGGGAACCATGATCTTCCCCTGACCAAACCAAAATGGGTAGGGTTGGGTGTTTGTAGGCTCCCAATAGCTCTGTTTATGAGTTCCATCATGATGGACTCCATGGCCTTGCAGATTAGGATTAATAGGCTTATAAGACAATAGTCCCCATGGTCTATTGTGCACCAACACTTGTGGAGTGTGCCAAACATTGCTGTAGCCCATTCAACAGTTTCATATCCTGTACAGAGGGTGAGTCTCAACAGACTGTTCAGGTGCAGGGTCTGTTTGTTTTTGAGTTCACATATGACACAGCTAGGGAAACCATGTCATCCCATAGACGCCATGTTTTTAGGTTTGGAAAGAGCTGTTTAACCATTGTATATGTGATTTCTGGGTTTTCACAATCTCCAGGTATGATAATGGGCCCTTCTATCAGTGAGGGGGGGTAAATATGTATGAACCTGTCTGACAATATGTTGGCAATGTCAGTCATGTACATGTATTCATTTACAGTTTGCACTGACTCAGAACATATATGAGTTTACACTGATATTTATGACATAGCAAAAGAAAGCTTCATGGTTCTCTATGGACTCTTTGACAATATTTTTGCCAGAACATGGATTGGATAATGTTAGGAGTGCTCAATGTTTATTGATGATACTGATCGGAGATTTATTGATCTTCTTTGAATTTTCACTTTCTTTGAACAACTTAAGTACTTGTAGTACATAGTTTGATTATGACAGGAGTCCAACATATTATATGGGTCTGTTTTCATATAACTGTGTGCGCAAGGCAGGATTGGTGAATAATGACAAGTTTCTGGGGTAAGAACTGCAACTGCCAGATATGTGTGGCCCACTGCTGTATTCAGACATGGCCTAAGTGTGTGAGCACGCCCAGTATGACCTTTCAGTATGTTGCTGACTGAAATTTGCTAAATTTGTTTAAGTGTGTGATCATGCCCAGTATGGACATATATACTATATGTGTGTGAAAAATCAAGTTGTATTTTACTTCAGGGCTCACCTTTGTGTTGCACATTGACAGGAAGCACACTGTGCCTGCAGGGCTTCCATGAGTCACTCTGCATAGACTTATCAGCATTTCTACATACAGAGGGACAGCTATTAGTTGTACATTTCTACCCGGGGGGGCACACCTGATTGTTACTGTGGGTGTACATAGGATGAGGGGTTCAACTGACACTTATACACATTTGCTAGGCCTGCACTGCTATGACAGGTACTCCATTTCAGTCTGTACTGTTGCCTATCATACTGGCTTGAGGCATACTACTGTACTACAGATCTTAGCTTCCAATTTCATGTATATTAGTTTGTGACTTCATACCCAACCCACATCACACTGCCTGGCCTGCTGTTATCTGTCTGCATAGGCCTGGGGGGAAATTACTCATATGCCTCTTCAGAGGGCATGATACAGCATTTGTTTGTGTTTGCGTTAGTCTACAATTGTCCTGCTGTGTCTGTGCCAGTGAAATGCTGTCATGGCTTAGTGGTTCAGTACGGTGACTATAGTGCACAGTATCCTGAGTTCGAGCCCTGTCACTGCTTTTTATTTTCCTGCTGGGCAGACCAGACTGCTTAAGGAACAGTAAAGCAGGTGTGAGCGTGTTTACCTGACTTTGCTCAACTTTGCCCAACCTTGCCCGACTTTGCCCAACATTGCCCAACATTGCTCAACGTTGCCTGACGTTGCACTAGTTAGCGCGATGCACAGCTCCGCACAATTGTGTTTAAATATGCTAAATAGTGGTAAAATGTGCTTAGCACTGCTTTATATTGCTTAAAATAGGGCAATCATGCCTCAGGTGGTGCTGCAGGGCTGTCTATGTTGGATGCACATAGTACACTCCCTATACATGTTTGAAAACAGGTAGTGTCAAGTTAGGCATCCCTTTTATCGTATGTTCGAGTCAGAGAGAGATGTCATTTCCAGGGTTCCTACTGAGTCAGTGTATGTGCTATGCGTTGCCTCTTTGCCAAGACCAAGACATACTGGGCACGCCTCCTTCTGCCTACTAGGGCAGGTTCAGGTTGTTCCTCCACCGAGTCACGCTGTGCCTGTGCAGGCCTTGACAATGGTGGGGGGCTGTTTGGCCCTGCCCCATGCTGTTCCTCCTGCAGCTGTTTTCACAGGATCATATTGTGTAGCATGGCACATACCATGACAATTTGGGTAGATGTAGTTGATGAGTACTGCAAGGCTCCACCAGATGTGTCCAGGCACTGGAACCGTGACTTGAGCATCCCAAACACATGCTCAATAATGTTTCTTGTTCGTGCGTGTGCCTCATTATGGAGTTCTTGTTTGGGTGTGTGCATTTCTGATGGGTGTCATCAGCCACGGCTCCAGTGCGTATCCAGCATCCCCCACTAGGTGACCATGAGGGATGTCCCCATTGGCAAATCTCTGGTACAGCTGCGTCAGATGCCAGATGTGGGAATCATGATAGCTTCCAGGGCAGCCAGCACACACATTCATTGTTATGCCCTGGGCATCGCACACGACCTGGCAGTTGATGGAGGGGGAAGCCCTTGCGGTTGATGTAGACCCTACCCCGCTCACCGGGTGGTGCTTTGATGTGTATGTGATGCAGTCTATTGCACCCACTACCTCGGGGTATTTTGCTACTTGGTGGAAAAAACGCATATTGCTGGCCAATGCCTCATGGGAATTGGGGAAATATATGTGGTCACCGACATGTGCTGACATGGCATCCAGGAACTTTTGCAGTACCCTGGATGCTGATGCCTGTGAAACTCCCATCATATCACCAGTTGGTCTCTGGAAGGTACCTGTAGCTAGTATTCATAGGCCAACACATACCTTGGTATCCACTGAGATGGGTTCCTCTGTGTTGGTTCTGTATGTGAGGCGTGGCCGGCACAGCTCAACAATTTGCTGCAGGAGATCTCTGTCCACTCTATATCGCTCCAGTCTCCAGCTCATGTAGCCCCTGGTAGGTTACCCTGGGTCTGTACACTCTTCTCCGTCTACTCACTGTGGGTTGCTCAGCAGCATTCACAACATCACCACCCTCAGCATCTTGCACATGTTGGTTTATGATAGCAATAGCAGCCCCTAACATTTTGTCTGACTTAAGCTTTTTAAGTGTTCACTCTTTGTATACTGCAGTGTTGCAGATTTCTTGGGAAAAAACAGGGTAGACTGCTGTTTGCAGAGTTTAAAGTGCTGGGCTGGGCTAGTCTACTGCCTGTGTAATTGGCTGATTCTGATATATTTCACCTGGCAGCTCTGCTAGTTCTCCTTGGTTAACTTACTACTACTTCTTCTCCTTCCTTTTCCCTTTCTGTTTCCACACAGGGCAGCACTGCGCAAACACACACACACGGGTGCACATGTGCGCACACGCTCTGTGCCCGTTTGCAAGAAATTTCAGATATATCCACGGTGTACGCCTTTGGTTTCTTGTTTTCAGCTAGGACAACTGTAGACATGCCTCTTGCAATCCTGAGCAACTCAGGGCAAACACAAGCCACTGTGTTCCCATAAGCTTACAGTCTTTCAGACATACCCCCTCATGATGTCACCTATCTTCTACTCTACTACTCCCCTACTCCTACACTTACACTCTAGGTACATGGCTCACATGTCGGGGAAAATTGGAATTCACTATCCTTTTCCTCATTTGCATAGGATTGCTTACTAATGCTTGGTTACATCTCTCACACTGATCTTCCCCACCTTAGTAACCACTACTCAGTGGCCATGTTGTTTTCAGCCTGCCATTCACCTGCATGGCAGAACAAGTTTTTAGTGAAAATGCCTATTTTTGGATATTTTTCAATTTTTTTCATTTTATTTAAAGCACCAGACGTTTATGCGGTGCTGCACTACGCTTAAACATTGGCAAAAAGAATAGATTTTAAGGATTTACAACATTTGCAAATGCCAATGGCCTTATATTTGGTCACTGGCATGCTTCCTCAACTAGATGCATCCTTTGTTTGGAGCTGTCATAGCTCCGTTTAGCTATTTGCAGAACGGTACTCCGTTACCAACTGAGTACATTTCTGCAAATAACACTACTCTTACACGGACAGGATAGTGTTTCCTGGATCACAAATTTACCTCATTTGCATAGCTTTCAGCAGCAAATGAGGGAATTTGCATACCATAACATTGTCCGTGCAAGAGTATCTTTAGAAGCTGTCATGCACGCCCCTGCCGGCTGTTGCTGGATCGCTCGGCAGACATATTGGCTGTCTGCTATCTTACACTAATCTTAGACTCTGTGCAAGCCTTCATAAATCCGGCCTTATGTTTTGCAAGTATTTAGATAATTATTGTTTGTATCTTTTTTTAATCTATTTTGCATAACTTACACACACTTTGTACTCATAGGCATGTTTAACTGTTAGATGTATATACAGAAATGTGTTATAACATTTTATCTTCTAAGTAAATCACAGTAATCTCATATTTATTTTGTAACTTCTGTTAAAGATCCCTGCATAACTGCATATTTGCTTTGTTGTCAATCACTTTGCTTATTTTTTCCTGATATGTATATTTGTTTGCATTTTTTTAAGTTCCATACAGGGATATTGCTGCAAAAGATCTGGGCCATGGTAAGCTGCATTCTTAGATGTTGAGAATGAGGTAATAGTGTAAGCCCTCCGAAAACAGGGATCATGCTGTGATGACCCAGCACTGGACCAGTAATCAGTGAGCCTCAATCCTCATCACTGGCACCACTGGGGGAAGTACTCTGGGAGGATGACAGGTACACACACAGTATTTCCAGATGCAGCTCACTGCACTGAGTGCAATTTCCCTTAAGAGCACACAGAGACCACAGTCAGGCCAGGGCTGGTTTCTCCCTCTTTCTCCAGATTCCCAATAAGACTGCCCACTGGCACAGCTATATAGTTGAGATCTCAGCTGAGTGGCCAAGGCAAGACCTCCTGCACCCTCTCTGCCCAATCAGTGCTCCATGTCCCTGCCCAAGTAGCTGACACACACACACTCTTTGAGGTTTGATTTGCACATATATATATATATATATATATATATATATATATATATATATACACACACACACACACACACACACACACACACACACACACACACACACACACACACACACACACACACTTGGGAAAGGCTAGTACAGGTTTACTAGCTATGCCCCCTTTTGCCCAGACTGTAGCCAGCCAGCCGCCTAGGGCGATGTTCTAGTAGGGGTACTTTTACAGTATTTATTTGGTGTAGGTGGACCAGGATGGGGGCACCGGGTGGTGTGGTGGGGGGGTGCCGTGGAGCCCTTTTGCCTAGGGCACCAGTTGATCTAAGGCCACTCCAGTACCAGCCAACACCTTATCAGCTACGTTAACACTCTTAACAAACGATGTCCAATCTTACTGTGTAATAAAGAAAGAATAAGGAGAAAGAGGGAGAAACCAGCTGGGGACTGACTGTGGTTTCTGTGTGCTCTTAAGGAAAATTGCACTTGATGCAGAGAGCTGCACCTGGAAATGCTGTGTGAGTACCTGTTATCCTCCCAGTGTACGTCCCCCACTGGTGCCAGTGGTGAGGATTGAGGATCCTTGATTAATGGTGGGTTGTCACATACATATATATAGATAATACTTGTAGACTCTGCTTAACACATTAACAAATGTACAGATGAGGTACAAAGTGTGTTTAATACATTAGTAACTATAGAGTTGCAATCTTTGTAGGTTGTTTATTGTATTAATAAAGTAAGGTATACATGTAATACTCCTACACTTGTTTAATGACTTGCTATATTAATGAACATTTGTAATTTGTGATTGTATTCCTTAAGGAAAGTTGCACTTGATGCAGTGAGCTGTATCTGGAAATACTGTGTGTGTACCTGTTACCCTCCCAGTGTATATCCCCCCACTGGTGCCAGTGGTGAGGATTAAGGCTCCTTGATTACTGGTCCAGTGGTGTGTTGTCACAATAATGGCTGTCAGTGGTGGGATATCCACATATTGCTATTCAGTGGTGTGGATATTGAACTAATGTAGCCTGTAAACAGTGGTCACGAAAGAAGGTGTCTATACTCTCAAGCAGTCACACAGTGAACATCAGACTTTCATATGACAATAGTTTTATTTATTTTTTGTTAGCTTAGTTAGTCAGGGAGAGAAGGCAAGGATGTCAGCAAAGGATTATGGCAAGCTGACAAGGAACCAGTTGGATGAGATGTGACAAGTCAAAGGACTGGTTCATTCCAACCTGACTAAAGCAGAAATGATTGCAGCCTTAGTCACAGCTGCATCACAGACCAACAATCAGGACAAACAGACTGGCCTTGGAGATGTACAACTCTCAGAAAATGGGCAGTTTAACCTTTCTACAGAGGACTTTCTAATCCAACTGGAGTTAAAGAGACTTGAACTGAAGGCCGAACCGTTGGAAATAGAATCAGCAGAGACTGCAGTGTTTAGGGGCTGAAGAAAATGAGAAAATGTGGTGTTTGGAGGATGAAGAAAAGAAGAAACAGAAACAAATGGAATTAGAATCAGCAGAGAGAATGAGATGTCTGGAAGTCGAAGAAAACGAGAGGCAGAGGCAACATGAAAAGGAGATGCTGACTCTTCGCCAGGGTCATGGAGGTAATGGGAAGGGAGTAACCGAACCCCAGAAGCAATAAAGGTCAGTAAATTTCTTCCCCAATTTACAGAGGGTGATAATTTTGATAGTTTTATTCATATGTTTGAAAGGGTATGTAAACAGTATAATGCTGACTAAGAGCTCTGGGTACAGTTCCTGACCCCCTTACTCCATGGTAAAGCTGTAACTGCTGTTTCTAAATTGTCTGATGCTTATTGCTTAAATTATAATACTGTTAAAAATTGTTTATTAGTGTGTTTTAAGTTAACACCAGATGCTTATAGGAAAAAGTTTTGTGAGTGTAGACGCAAGGCAGATGAAAGTGTGTGTGAATATATTGCTTAGTTAAGCCCTTATTTTCATAGGTGGGTGAGTGGGTGTCAGGTCATCACTTTTGAAGGGTTGACATACCTTATGGTGAGGGAACAAGCCCTTAACACTTTGCCTGAGGACATGAGAATCTGGTTAGCAGATAGGGAATGCAATACCGCAGATGAGTTGGGGAAAAAGGGAGACCTATACCTAGCAAGCAGGGCATCATCGCACAGGAAAGGGATACCCAGTGTTGCACATGGGCCTAAGGGAACCCATGGTGGGCAACCTAAACTATCCCAAGAGTCTTCCAGTAACAGGGGAAGCCATTAGTTCAGGTACACAGCCAGGATCAAGGGTTAAATGTTATAAATGTAACCAGTGGGGCCATGTAGCATATATATGTCCATGGAAGCAGGGAATAAAAGGTGGGAGAGCCAGTAAGTGGGAATGGCAGCATGCTTGCCATAAGTTGTCTGGAGACAACAAGGGTACCAAACTACCACAACAGGTTATATCCTATCTTAGTGGATGGGAAACAGGCCACTGATAAGAACCCTGCAATGGTTAACTCATTCACTCCAGAGCAGCTCAGGAAAAGCTGCCTGCTTAATTCCACCATAGGAACAACAGTGCAGCCTCAGCTCATTTTCAGAAAATCCATTTGTAAAACCATACAGAAAACAAATGTTCATAACTCTTTAACTATAAGAGATAGACTAAAATGTAAACACGAAAGTTGTTCCGCAGACACTGAACTTTCCAACAGTGTAAATGTTGATAGTGTATATCAAAGTCATTATTAAATATTTGGCAAGGAATGCTGATATTGTGCATATTTTTTACCTTTTTGGAAAAACAAAGCACAATATCTTTGTCAATGTACCATGCAAACCCATACAATTTGAATGTAATTTGTTAATATGAATGTCAGCTTTAAAATGGTACCTTAACCATTACTGTGTGATGTTCCTTTCTTGAGATATTCACAGAAATATGATTAATATATTATTTTTCATAATTGATAAATAAACAAAGCATAATATCTCATCACCTGTAACAGACAGAGCCTACATATCAGCGTAGAAGTTGTGCATCTGAATGTCAGCTTCAAAATGATGCATCATTTGTGTGATCACCATGCTCCCTTGCAAAGGAATGGCATAATAATGAAAAGTATTGTAAATGTATAATTTTCATAATCGTACAAGACTAAACAAACTGTGATATCTGTACATGTGTAGAGTGCACAGACATAGTTCTTTTACCATGTTGTAAGGAGTAACACTGTCTTCAAAATGAGGTATTACTTGGCACACTGACATGTTCCCTTGCAAAGTTATTTACCAAAATATGAAAAAAATCATAATTTCCATAACCTAATTCCAAACAAACTTTGTTATCTGCCTATGAGTACAACATACAGGAACCATTGTTTTACCATGTTAGAAATATAAATAATCTTTTCAAAATGAGGTATTACTTAACACATTCAGATGCTCCCTTGCAAAGTTATTTACCAAAATATGAAAAAAAATCATAATTTCCATAACCTAAGTCCGAAACAAACATTGATGTCTGCACATGCGTACAACATACAGGCCCAATTCTTTTACCATATTAGAACTATAAATAATCTTTTCAAAATTATGTATTACTTAGCACATTCAGATTCTCCCTTGCAAAGTTATTTAGCAAAATATGAAAAAAAATCATAATTTCCATAACCTAAGTCCGAAACAAACTTTGATGTCTGCACATGGGTGCAACATACAGGCACCATTCTTTTACCATGTTAGAACTATCAGTACTGTCTTCAAAATGAGGTATTACTTAGCACATTCAGATGCTCCCTTGCAAAGTTATTTACCAAAATATGAAAAAAAATCATAATTTCCATAACCTAAGTCCGAAACAAACTTTGATATCTGCACATGTGTCAAACATACAGGCACAATTCTTTTACCATGTTAGAACCAGCAATACTGTCTTCAAAATGAGATATTACTTGGCACATTCAGATGCTGCCTTGCAAAGTTATTTACCAAAATATGAAACAAATCATAATTTCCATAACCGTAAGTCCCAAACAAACTTTGATATCTGCCTATGAGTACAACATACAGGCACCATTCTTTTACCATGTTAGAACTATAAATAATCTTTTCAAAATGAGGTATTACTTAGCACATTCTGATGCTCCCTTGCAAAGTTATTTACCAAAATATGAAAAAAAATCATAATCTCCATAACAGTTATTTGCCAAGCTCAGAGAAATTAATTTTACACAACACATTTCATAATAGTGTTTGACTTACTATACTGGTCCAACTTGGTCATGGTGTGTTCCATTATTCTCACAATCATGCATGGCTCTCCTCACGCCATTGTGGAGGTTGGTCAAGAACAATGCAATGCCCTCCTCAGTTAGGTGAATTCTGAACCAGTGAACATCTTCGGCGGTGATGCCGTTATGGCATATTGTCGATCCACCATTCTGTAAATGTCTGAACAGCAGAAGACAGTCTTACCTTATCTGAAATAAAGCATGGGTGGACACTGACAAGGGTGCACAGCCAGGGCACATGTAAAGAGAAAAAGCAGGGTAAGGACCGCCACTCCACTAATATGCCAAGGACAGGCATGGGGCTCCAGATGTTGGTTATCTGAAGTGTCCCATAGCTGCGCTGGCTGCCCACTCAGACTGCTGATACCACTATGGTCTCATGACCTCCTTCAGTGTCAGCAGTCTGCCTTACCTCTGCCTTTTCTCTGGTGGACATGGCACTGCAGCTTTTGTTCCATCGTGCTGTCTCCTGCGTGTGCTGGAGACTGCCAAGATTGGGTTTCTATTAGTTGACAGCAGAAATACTGGGTTGCTGTCCTTCCATTCAGTTGCAAGCAATGATCCACTCTGCCTGTAGAACCCTCGAGGTGCTTTACCAATGGCCTGTCGGTTGAACGTTACAGGCCATCCAGACCTATTGGTGCGCATGGTCCCACAGCAGTACAGACCGTCCTACAGTAGTTGCTGTGCCAGAGGGACAGATGAGAAGAAGTTGTCACAGTAAATGTGATGCTTCTTTCCAATCAGCCCCCGTGTTAGGTCGACCACAACTCGGTGTGTCAGTCCAACCTCTGTGGTCTGCTCTGCCTTTCCAGTGTATAGCTGGAATTCATGCACATAACCATTATGTGAGTCAGCCAGCACCCATACTTTAATGCCATACCTCTCCAGCTTGCCAGGCATAAACTGTCTATATGTCAGATGTCCACAGAAGCCGACCATGGCTTCATCTACTGCCACCTCACGATGCACATTATACTGTGTCCTACATGCATGAAGTACGGCATCCAGTATTGGCCGTACATGATGGAGCTTGTCATGACCCACACAGCCCTGTGGTCATCTGAGGTTTTTGTCATTGCAGTGAAAATACTGCTGAATTTTTTCAAACCTCTCCTGGGTCATGTACTCAGCTATTGGGAAATGACCATACAGATGGTGCATTTCCCAGTACTGCCTGTATTTTGGAACATGTACAATAGATATGTATATTCTGACACCTAGAAATGTGCGTATGTCTCCAGGACAAACTGGACTCGACCGCTTATCAACCTTGCCTGCTGCAGCCTACCTCTGTGCAGCATAGCGGTTAGTTTCATCAGCAATAAGCGAGTACAGTTCCTCTGGGAACATCAAATTGAGGAAGTCCACCTGTGTGCTGTCTGAATCCAGGTTGGTGACTGGGCCGACTGGACACACAAAGTCATCAATGTGAACTGGTGTTTGGCGTTTCTCCCATGATAAGTTTCATGGTGGGAATGATCGCCGTGCCTTTTTCATTAGCCTCCCACAGTTTGGAATGGAAACTACTGGGTGGTCAAGAGATGGTACCCTGTGATCAGTTACATTGCCCACTGGTTTGTACTGACTTCTGAGTGGAGTACTCGCACAAATTCCATACTGCGGCACACTCAGATCCTTGCTTGACAAGAAGCTACTTCGGCTCAGATCCAGTGGACTTTCTCCATCCGAATAAACCTGCTGTGGACTACGCCTGAGCTCATGTATAGTAGGAAGCATATCCGCTTCCTCTTCAGCACTAGGCCTGGCTTGGGCAATGGAGGACTGCAAAGGTCTGTCACTCAGGCCACGTCCTTGCCATAACTCAGATAGAGGCAATTCATCCTCTGTGTCAAAATCTGATTCAAGTGGATGACCACTATTGTGTGTGCCATCATACCTTAGCTGGGCTAGTGGCATGTCATCCTCACTGTCATGGTCAGTTTCATCAAGAGTGGTGAGGTTGGGGGTATAGGGTAGGGGTCTGGCAGGAATCGCTGGGACAGGGCCATCATCTTTATCAGCAGTAATAGCCTTCTCACGCAGACGTGCCAGTGGAATATGATCATTGGCATCATAATCGTCATCCTCACTCTGGTTTGGCTTACGCTGTGCATCAAGATCCAATTCCATTTCGGACCCACTGGTATTACTGTCAGAATCAGTATCCTCGTCCAAGTAAACGTCAGTTAACTTCTTAGCAGATGGCATCTTCACTGAGGCGTGTGATGTCGGGTGAATGCAAAGCTGAAAAACACAATTGTATAGATATAATGTGACTCACCTGCACAGAGGCAGCTGCAAAGCAACACAACATGCAGTATGTAGTGATAGTTTGAGACATTCAACTGTTTCATCATATGTGGTTCAGTTACATTCATTCTTATTAATAATTAATTAATTAATTGGGCGGCACAGTGGTTAACGTTGTCACCTCACAGCAAGAGGTTCTCTGGTTTGATTCTTGGCTGGGGTGCCTTCTGTGTGGAGTTTGCATGTTCTCCCTGTGTTCCTGTGGGTTTTCTCCGGGTACTCCAGTTTCCTCCCACATTCCAAAAACATGCATCTGGAGCATTTCTCCCCGGGCCTCCACTGAAAACAGGCTCTGTGGAACCTAGTCGGACTTTCCCGGTCAACAAATGATAAATAGAATAAAATAAATAAAAAATTCACAAAGATATGAACTACATTAATAAAATGTATACTTGTATGTTACTCGTGAAAATACAAACAGATATATATATATATATATATATATATATATATATATATAAGTCCGGTTTGGGTAGCATTGGTTTCTAATATTCATGAAAGATGGTGCTTGGGGGCATATTTTACAGTTCGGTAAATTAAACAGATTCATGGTCATAAAGTCCTGTTATATGATTTTTCAGTCCTACATTCCCCTGTTAATACTAGAAAGCTTTATTTCCATTTTGAGCATGAGGATATTTCTCTTTGCATACCATGTGAAAGAGACATACTGCAGGTGACTCATTCTTGGATGCATGAGTTCATTTTAGCTCACCCTCTTGCTTTGTGGGTAACACACACTAATATATATATATATATATATATATATATATATATATATATATATCTAGATATATATAAAATAAGGGGTTTTAGAGGCTAGGTATTTGATGAAGAATGGAGGGGGTGTCTTGCAATGACTAGAAGCAGAGAAAAAAACACAATCTGCCTTGTGCATTCATCAATGTGATAACGAGTTGTACTTATGTGAGTAACAGTGACAGCTCCTGATAGTTTTACCTGAAAAGTGATAATGACTCCGTGCTATATTGTAACTGACTTATTGCTAAGGTGATAATGACCTGCCTTTCATTACTGCAAAGGTATGCATGCTCGGACACAGGTGATAATTGCTGCACATAACCTGTTGAGTAGGTACTCATTATATCTCCTTGTGCAGCTGTTATGTAATACAGTAATTCAGTAAAATAGTATAACATTTAGCCCTTCCTCCCACATAAGTTGCACACATTACTAACAAAGGCCAGAAAAATTCCCAAAACATAACATAGCTCCATGCAGGTAGTAGTCAGCAAGTAATAACATGGGTAACTTCTAGGCAAAACTAAATCTTTCAGAATATCTGGAGCAATTGTTTATTTCTTGTGATGGTAGGAATGGACAGTGTTTCAAAACAGATCATTTTCAAATGGGTGTCCAAGACTATTACCTTTCAACAATAATAAATAGCAACCACTGAGTGAGGTCTCCATAAGCAAATTTTAACCACTAATTATAACTCTAGGATGGAAAGTAAAAAAATATATACTGCTAGACTCGTCCTCATTAGTTATACAACCAACTTTGTTCATGGCATTCCTCAGGAAGATACCACCAGCAGCCCTGTGGCATTCCTCAGGAAGATACCACCAGCAGCCCTGTTCACTTCTTATCTTGATTTACAATGTAAACTAGTTTCCAAACATGCACAATCTCTGCATAGGTAAAAGTCATCTGAATAATTTCACAGATATCTGTAACTACTGAAGAGGTTGCTGCTAGCAAAGAACTTTATATTTCAATGTTTATCTACCAATTCAGATGTTCTAGCTGCTTTATGGAAGCTTTCTAGTTCAAATGTGTTTTATAGTTTTACATAATTAAACACATTTATATCTAATTTCTATACCAGAATGCAAAAATCAAAGCTAAAATTGAAACAGCTGGCAACAACTATTCAGACACTCCATTTCTATTACTGAACCAAAGGTTACTAAGTCGTTCAGTGCTTTGCAGGTAAAGAACAGGATTTCCAACTACAAAATCAGCTGCCAGTGGATTGCTCTAGATTACCACAAAGTGAATGGACGTCATACATATATATCGAAATGCACATATTTGCACAGACATATTTTTTCCCAAAAACAAACATTCAGTAACATTTCCTGGTATGTACAAGCACCAACAGGAAAAATTCATAAATTAACACCTTACACGCAGGTGGGAAATTGCATCAGATTATATGTTGAGTAGCCATTCATTATATTCGGGGTACAGGTGTAATATAAGACAGTCATTACCATCTGTTAGAACAAACACCATAGTAATTCAGTCAAAGTAGTACAGCACTTACATCTTACTGAGCATTGGATATACCATGGAACACAGTGATGACAGTCAAACAATGGAGAAAATATGGGACAACAGTGATGTTGCAAAGAACTGGACGTCCCTCCGAAATTTAAGAAAAACAACATGATCACTGGTCAGGGAGGCTGCCAAGAGACCTACAGCAACATTGAAGGAGCTGCAGAAATTAATGGAAAAGTACTGGTTGTGTACTACATGTGACATCACTATCCCATATTCTCCATATGTCTGCACTATGGGGTAGGTAGGGTTGGACAGAAGCCTTTTCTAACACAGAAAAACATCCAGGCCAGGCAAAAATTTGAAAAACAACACATCAAGTCTCCCAAAAGCATGTGGGAAAGTGTGTTGTGGTCTGGTGAGACCAGCAGGCTTTGTATAGTGTGCCTCCATAAACTATGTTTGGGGTGGTTGCAAACGAGATATGATAAATGCATGTTGTTTTGTGTACTACCTAAGACTGCACCACCAATGTACATTTATCTCCCTTCCACTTCCTCTCTCTGTCTCCCTCTCAGATTACTTCTTTCTCCAAGAACAAACAAAAGGGGAGAAATACAGTCAATGTTAACTTATCAAATACATTTATAGTGAAGCAACTGGCCTGATAAAATTACAGTAACCTGCAAAAGAACAAAGTCAGCAAAGAACCTGCCCATATCACCACCCACCATCTGCCCATCTTCATCCATTTAATTCTGAATTACATTTCCTCTTCTCACTTTCAGACTGTAACACAATACTGTTAAAAGTTTATAATAAACAGAACTAGCTGTAAGTGGTCTTATGGTTTTCTCCAAGTGAAATTAATTATTTTCTAGTCATTAGTAAAGCAAAGTTGCAGATTTATGCAATTCCTACACTGGCAACTCCATCAGTGAAATGTGTTTAGTAACCATATGAATGCACAGCTATAAATCAGTACAGTTGTCTAACAAAGCATGCAGTCAAGACTAGGGCTTTGTTGCAAAGTTAAATCCTTCCTGCCCTCATCTAAAACAAACAGAACCATGCTAGAATGCTACCACAAATATTTTTTTTCTGCACTTCTACTTACTAGCATAGCTAAATACTCTTTCACAGACATTAAATTAAGAAAAAATAACAGATCAATATAGCCTTTAGTAATATAATTTAATTGAATCTTAAACATTTTTGCACTACATGCATCTAAGCTTTACTTCTGATCTTCGGATCTAAACAAATGATAAATGTATTATAACCGCACCAGGAGTTTCAGTACTGCTCACTCAGATCTGCACCACTAGAAGTCACAATACTTTTAGGTGAGCTGGCTTTCTCTAAATTCAGGTAAAAAATCTATTAAAAAAAGATGCCCTGGTAAAAGATACTAACCAGCAACCAGGATGCTCTGGCTTTATTCACATTTCAGGGAGTCTAGAAATGAGCGTGTTTCTCTTGCAGCACAGGGTAGACTCATCCCCACTATAAATGCATAATTGTTTTCAATCATCACATGAAGCAATAGGTCTAAGAAGTACAGTTAATCACCAACTTACTACCATCGAAGACAATAACCAAGATGCTTAACAATTTTGTGTTAGTCTTCAAACTGTTCAGTCACTTATTATGCTGCGATAAACATTTAACTGTCAGAAATATAACAGAAACGTTATCCAATATGCAAAAATAGGAGGAACACCACAATAAATTGCAAGTACTTTTTACACCAGTCACTCAAAAAAAAAAAGCCAAATAGCTAAACTTCTATGCCTAACCTACTTCAAAAGACACATCAGGCTTAAGTGTACCTTAATTATCTTGCACCCAACATCAAAAAACAGAAAATAAAATTTAGAAATATAATTCAATGTACAAACTGATTTACAAGATCACAGAATCAGAACTATAAGCCCAAAGGTGTCAACTGTCAATTAAACAAATACAAAATATACTGTAATGCTGCCTTTTAGCTTATATATATATATATATATATATATATATATATATGTATGTATGCATAATGTGTCTGTGTATATATATATATATATATATATATATATATATATATATATATATATATATATAGATGTGTGTGTGTGTGTATGTATGTATAACATCAACATGGCCCATACACACAATCTCTATTAATTACAAATTTTCTTATCCATTTTCTATTACTGAGCCAAAGGTTACTAAGTCGATCAGTGCTTTGAAGGTAAAGAACAGGATTTCCTGGGCAGTTCTGTGTGCACACAAGAGCTATACAGTTACAATAACATGATTACTCAAGCAGTAGTAGCATGGCACAAAGCAGTAACAATTACAGTTAAAAAGTTGCACTGTAAACATCAAAACCATGTCACAGTATCTAGTACATATCAAAACCATGGCAGTTGAGCTTCCTCTGTAATATTCCCTCTTTATTCACATAAATAAACCATTGCTTTTACATGCTGTCATAAACGTGCTTTTAAACACCCTAAACTACAAAATAAGCTAACAGCAGAGTGCTTCCAGATTACCACAAAGTGAATGGGTGTCATACATATATTGATATACACACATGTGCACATATATATATATATATATATAGAGAGAGAGAGAGAGAGACACACACACAAGAATGAGGGGTGTTGTTTGCAATGACTCCAACCAGAGAAAAAACACAACCTGGCTTGTACATTAATCAAGGTGATAACTACTTCTACTCATGTGAATAACAGTGATAGCAGCTGAGATTTTACCCAGAAAAGCGATAATGACTTATTGCTATATTGCTAATATGATAATGACCTTCCTTTCATTACTGCAAAGGTATGCATGCTGAGAGACAGGTGATAATTGCTGCACATAACCTGAGTAGGCATTCATCATATTACATTGTACAGCTCAGACTCATTATCATCAGTAAGGAGAAGACCTGAGTCAGTCAAATAGTATAACACTTAGATATTACTGAGCCCTTCCTCCCACCTAAATTCCACACATGACTGAAAGCCAGGAGAAATGCACAAAAAATATGGTAGCTCCATGCTGTCAGTAGTCACCTAATGATAACCTTCATCACACTCAGGCAACTACTGAGTACAATCAGAATAATAATAATAAGACAGGCAGAAATGTGAAACTTATCTGGCTGGTCCGTTTAAAATTATTAATTCAGGTTCTCTCACCTAACCATCCCTCTGGTTACAGAAGTTAAAAAGGCAGAAATATTGTCAAAAATATCCAGTTAAACAATGGCAACATTTCAAGGCCATTTCAAAACAAACCATTTCAAAATGGATCGCACACTGCATCCATTTCTGCTACAAGCACCATGGAAAACCAACCCCTCCGGGGGTCAGAACACATTCCACTAGGGCTACATCTACCTCTACAGCATTTCTCAGGGGAGTCCCTACCAGGGACATACTGGAAGCTGCTACCTGGAGTTCTGTGCACACCTTCACCAAGCATTACCACCCACCTATTTTTTTCAAATCCAGGGCAGGATTTGCTACATCAGTCTTGCAAGGCCTACTAGCCAGCCCAAACATTTTTTGACTGCCTCCACCCTTCCTCAGCTTTGGGAATCATTATTGATATCATTATTGCCAATTATTTAGTGATTTCAATCCTCAATGATTTGCCAGAAAATCACAAAAATTAATGACCAACAGACCAAAAATAAGAGGCAGAGATCTTAGCAAAAATTTGGACAGTTGAGAAGTATGCATGGCTCCTCTCCTCACCTCTGTGCAACTTTTACACTAATATCTCACAGATAACAAAAGAAATGTAAAATGTCCAAACTACAAAATAGCTTTCATACCAGCGTCTTACCATCTAGTCACATATGGTTTAGCTGAAGCATTTGTTCACACTTAATATGCAGAGAAATGCATTTTACGTTGAATAAGAGAAGTACGGTTATATCTATTCTACCTGGATGTTACCCACACTTTGTCAACACAATACAAACTGGACAAATCCCACTATTCTCCCTCTAATCTGAAGCCTATTTCTACAAGGATAGTTATGCTTAATACTGCACTGAGGAAAAAAAAGACAACAATTTTCAGTAGTTTGGCATAAAACACAAAATACATGTCACAAAAACCCGAATATTAATAAAGGCAGGTTTCAGCCTCATTTGTATACAAAAAGCCTTAGACAAGGAATTAAATATAAACAAACAAGTTGCCTGACTGAAAATAACTCGTTGTCGATTACTGCAGAAAGCAGGTGCAGCCTGCACCAAAACAGACAGGGTTGTTATCAACTCTGACACCAAACCTCTAAATCACCTGCACTGGGATCTACAGGTCAATAAGTGCTAAAAGCACAGCAAAAAACACTTAGCACCAAAAGAATATTTATGCTGAAGCATTTAACATTGCCAAGCCCATCACATGACCGGCCACTAAGAATACCTTTGACAGAGCTGCATGGTTCGGTGCTGGCAACCTCAAAACCAATGCTAACAAGCTGGTAAATTCAGATAGCTTAGACAAGCGAAGTTAGAAGGTAATTCCTCAAGAAGTAAATAGGTAAGATCAGGAGAAGCCTCTTTTCATCTACAAAATTGTCATGTTTAAACTCATGGGAAACAGACCACTCTGTAAAGCAGATTTACTGTTCATAAGCTGACAAACTTCTTTATCTATTAACCAGCCTAATACCCTGAAAGTCGTACACATCCATATTACATTTATGTGAAATGGTCAGATTTAACACTGCTGTTAACTAAAATCACAGTAGCAAGATGAACTACTTCAGCCTTAGGTTATCAAATGCATATGACTGCAGGGTAGAAACCTGCATTCAACATATTGTGTACTCAAATCAGGTAATTCAAAACAAAACAAAAGCATTCAAAGAACGGCCAGAAACCAGTGAATAATGTTAAAGCAGCTGTGAAACGTTGATCCCTTGCATTTAAAAGTAACGCTGCTAACAACGCTTTTAATGAAGCATCCACAAACTACCATGACATTATTTTTAACAACATCTTGAAGGGACCAAATGTCAACACACAGTTTCGACGGCTCCCTTTATTAGTAGTATGACTGTAAATCTTCCTTCTTGCACCGCATTACTAGAAACCTGCATTCAACATATTATGTACTCAAATCAGGTAATTCAAAACAAAACAAAAGCATTCAAAGAACGGCCAGAAACCAATGAAGCTTAAAAACCTCAGCTTTGGCCGGCTAAGAACTTGCTGTATTCAACTGGACGTATAAGAGAATTTAAGTACCCTTATCTGCACTTTTTTTTTTCAAAAAAAACAGTATTTAAATTGATTTTAACTGTGTGTTGCAGGAATATTAACTGAACTGGAAGTTAGTCAGTGTTTGCTGAATTTTGTTATTTGCTAGTAATTACAGGTGTGGGGGTAGCCACATTCTTTGATTTTCTGCCCTTGCCTATTTAAGTGGTACAGTGTGAAATATTTTCTGCTTAAAAACCTCAGCTTTGGCCGGCTAAGAACTTGTTGTATTTAACTGGACAGATAAGAGAATTTAAGTACCTTTATCTGCACTTTTCTTTTCAAAAATTACAGTATTTAAATTGATTTTAACTGTGTGTTGCAGGAATATTAACTGAACTGGAAGTTAGTCAGTGTTTGCTGAATTTTGTTATTTGCTAGTAATTACAGGTGTGGGGGTAGCCACATTCTTTGATTTCCTGTCCTTGCCTATTTAAGTGGTACAGTGTGAAATATTTTCTGCTTAAAAACCTCAGCTTTGGCCGGCTAAGAACTTGTTGTATTCAACTGGACGTATAAGAGAATTTAAGTAACTTTATCTGCACTTTTTTTTCAAAAAATACAGTATTTAAATTGATTTTAACTGTGTGTTGCAGGAATATTAACTGAACTGGAAGTTAGTCAGTGTTTGCTGAATTTTGTTATTTGCTAGTAATTACAGGTGTGGGGGTAGCCACGTTCTTTGATTTCCTGTCCTTGCCTATTTAAGTGGTACAGTGTGAAATATTTTCTGCTTAAAAACCTCAGCTTTGGCTGGCTAAGAACTTGCTTATTTCAACTGGACGTATAAGAGAATTTAAGTACCTTTATCTGCACTTTTTTTCAAAAAATACAGTATTTAAATTGATTTTAACTGTGTGTTGCAGGAATATTAACTGAACTGGAAGTTAGTCAGTGTTTGCTGAATTTTGTTATTTGCTAGTAATTACAGGTGTGGGGGTAGCCACATTCTTTGATTTCCTGTCCTTGCCTATTTAAGTGGTACAGTGTGAAATATTTTCTGCTTAAAAACCTCAGCTTTGGCCGGCTAAGAACTTGTTGTATTTAACTGGACAGATAAGAGAATTTAAGTACCTTTATCTGCACTTTTTTTTTCCAAAAAAATACAGTATTTAAATTGATTTTAACTGTGTGTTGCAGGAATATTAACTGAACTGGAAGTTAGTCAGTGTTTGCTGAATTTTGTTATTTACTAGTAATTACAGGTGTGGGGGTAGCCACATTCTTTGATTTCCTGTCCTTGCCTATTTAAGTGGTACAGTGTGAAATATTTTCTGCTTAAAAACCTCAGCTTTGGCCGGCTAAGAACTTGCTGTATTCAACTGGACGTATAAGAGAATTTAAGTAACTTTATCTGCACTTTTTTTCAAAAAAATACAGTATTTAAATTGATTTTAACTGTGTGTTGCAGGAATATTAACTGAACTGGAAGTTAGTCAGTGTTTGCTGAATTTTGTTATTTGCTAGTAATTACAGGTGTGGGGTAGCCACATTCTTTGATTTCCTGTCCTTGCCTATTTAAGTGGTACAGTGTGAAATATTTTCTGCTTAAAAACCTCAGCTTTGGCCAGCTAAGAACTTGCTGTATTCAACTGGACGTATAAGAGAATTTAAGTACCTTTATCTGCACTTTTTTTTCAAAAAATACAGTATTTAAATTGATTTTAACTGTGTGTTGCAGGAATATTAACTGAACTGGAAGTTAGTCAGTGTTTGCTGAATTTTGTTATTTGCTAGTAATTACAGGTGTGGGGGTAGCCACATTCTTTGATTTCCTGTCCTTGCCTATTTAAGTGGTACAGTGTGAAATATTTTCTGCTTAAAACCTCAACTTTGTCCGGCTAAGAACTAGCTGTATTTAACTGGACGTATAAGATAATTTAAGTACCTCTATCTGCACTTTCTTTCAAAAAATACAGTATTTAAATTGATTTTAACTGTGTGTTGCAGGAATATTAACTGAACTGGAAGTTAGTCAGTGTTTGCTGAATTTTGTTATTTGCTAGTAATTACAGGTGTGGGGTAGCCACATTCTTTGATTTCCTGTCCTTGCCTATTTAAGTGGTACAGTGTGAAATATTTTCTGCTTAAAAACCTCAGCTTTGGCCAGCTAAGAACTTGCTGTATTCAACTGGACATATAAGAGAATTTAAGTACCTTTATCTGCACTTTTTTTCAAAAAAATACAGTATTTAAATTGATTTTAACTGTGTGTTGCAGGAATATTAACTGAACTGGAAGTTAGTCAGTGTTTGCTGAATTTTGTTATTTGCTAGTAATTACAGGTGTGGGGGTAGCCACATTCTTTGATTTCCTGTCCTTGCCTATTTAAGTGGTACAGTGTGAAATATTTTCTGCTTAAAAACCTCAGCTTTGGCCGGCTAAGAACTTGCTGTATTCAACTGGACGTATAAGAGAATTTAAGTACCTTTATCTGCACTTTTTTTCAAAAAAATACAGTATTTAAATTGATTTTAACTGTGTGTTGCAGGAATATTAACTGAACTGGAAGTTAGTCAGTGTTTGCTGAATTTTGTTATTTGCTAGTAATTACAGGTGTGGGGTAGCCACATTCTTTGATTTCCTGTCCTTGCCTATTTAAGTGGTACAGTGTGAAATATTTTCTGCTTAAAAACCTCAGCTTTGGCCGGCTAAGAACTTGCTGTATTCAACTGGACGTATAAGAGAATTTAAGTACCTTTATCTGCACTTTTTTTTCAAAAAATACAGTATTTAAATTGATTTTAACTGTGTGTTGCAGGAATATTAACTGAACTGGAAGTTAGTCAGTGTTTGCTGAATTTTGTTATTTGCTAGTAATTACAGGTGTGGGGGTAGCCACATTCTTTGATTTCCTGTCCTTGCCTATTTAAGTGGTACAGTGTGAAATATTTTCTGCTTAAAACCTCAGCTTTGGCCGGCTAAGAACTTGCTGTATTCAACTGGACGTATAAGAGAATTTAAGTACCTTTATCTGCACTTTTTTTCAAAAAATACAGTATTTAAATTGATTTTAACTGTGTGTTGCAGGAATATTAACTGAACTGGAAGTTAGTCAGTGTTTGCTGAATTTTGTTATTTGCTAGTAATTACAGGTGTGGGGTAGCCACATTCTTTGATTTCCTGTCCTTGCCTATTTAAGTGGTACAGTGTGAAATATTTTCTGCTTAAAAACCTCAGCTTTGGCCGGCTAAGAACTTGCTGTATTCAACTGGACGTATAAGAGAATTTAAGTACCTTTATCTGCACTTTTTTTTCAAAAAGTACAGTATTTAAATTGATTTTAACTGTGTGTTGCAGGAATATTAACTGAACTGGAAGTTAGTCAGTGTTTGCTGAATTTTGTTATTTGCTAGTAATTACAGGTGTGGGGTAGCCACATTCTTTGATTTCCTGTCCTTGCCTATTTAAGTGGTACAGTGTGAAATATTTTCTGCTTAAAACCTCAGCTTTGGCCGGCTAAGAACTTGCTGTATTCAACTGGACGTATAAGAGAATTTAAGTACCTTTATCTGCACTTTTTTTCAAAAAAATACAGTATTTAAATTGATTTTAACTGTGTGTTGCAGGAATATTAACTGAACTGGAAGTTAGTCAGTGTTTGCTGAATTTTGTTATTTGCTAGTAATTACAGGTGTGGGGTAGCCACATTCTTTGATTTCCTGTCCTTGCCTATTTAAGTGGTACAGTGTGAAATATTTTCTGCTTAAAACCTCAGCTTTGGCTGGCTAAGAACTTGCTGTATTCAACTGGACGTATAAGAGAATTTAAGTACCTTTATCTGCACTTTCTTTCAAAAAATACAGTATTTAAATTGATTTTAACTGTGTGTTGCAGGAATATTAACTGAACTGGAAGTTAGGCAGTGTTTGCTGAATTTTGTTATTTGCTAGTAATTACAGGTGTGGGGTTGCCACATTCTTTGATTTCCTGTCCTTGCCTATTTAAGTGGTACAGTGTGAAATATTTTTTGCTTAAAACCTCAGCTTTGGCTGGCTAAGAACTTGCTGTATTCAACTGGACGTATAAGAGAATTTAAGTACCTTTATCTGCACTTTTTTTTCAAAAAATACAGTATTTAAATTGATTTTAACTGTGTGTTGCAGGAATATTAACTGAACTGGAAGTTAGTCAGTGTTTACTGAATTTTGTTATTTGCTAGTAATTACAGGTGTGGGGTAGCCACATTCTTTGATTTCCTGTCCTTGCCTATTTAAGTGGTACAGTGTGAAATATTTTCTGCTTAATAACCTGAGCTTTGGCGGCTAAGAACTTGCTGTATTCAACTGGACGTATAAGAGAATTTAAGTACCTTTATCTGCACTTTTTTTCAAAAAATACAGTATTTAAATTGATTTTAACTGTGTGTTGCAGGAATATTAACTGAACTGGAAGTTAGTCAGTGTTTGCTGAATTTTGTTATTTGCTAGTAATTACAGGTGTGGGGTAGCCACATTCTTTGATTTCCTGTCCTTGCCTATTTAAGTGGTACAGTGTGAAATATTTTCTGCTTAAAAACCTCAGCTTTGGCCGGCTAAGAACTTGCTGTATTCAACTGGACGTATAAGAGAATTTAAGTACCTTTATCTGCACTTTTTTTCAAAAAATACAGTATTTAAATTGATTTTAACTGTGTGTTGCAGGAATATTAACTGAACTGGAAGTTAGTCAGTGTTTGCTGAATTTTGTTATTTGCTAGTAATTACAGGTGTGGGGGTAGCCACATTCTTTGATTTCCTGTCCTTGCCTATTTAAGTGGTACAGTGTGAAATATTTTCTGCTTAAAAACCTCAGCTTTGCCGGCTAAGAACTTGCTGTATTCAACTGGACGTATAAGAGAATTTAAGTACCTTTATCTGCACTTTTTTTCAAAAAAATACAGTATTTAAATTGATTTTAACTGTGTGTTGCAGGAATATTAACTGAACTGGAAGTTAGTCAGTGTTTGCTGAATTTTGTTATTTGCTAGTAATTACAGGTGTGGGGGTAGCCACATTCTTTGATTTCCTGTCCTTGCCTATTTAAGTGGTACAGTGTGAAATATTTTCTGCTTAAAAACCTCAGCTTTGGCCGGCTAAGAACTTGTTGTATTCAACTGGACGTATAAGAGAATTTAAGTACCTTTATCTGCACTTTTTTTTCAAAAAATACAGTATTTAAATTGATTTTAACTGTGTGTTGCAGGAATATTAACTGAACTGGAAGTTAGTCAGTGTTTGCTGAATTTTGTTATTTGCTAGTAATTACAGGTGTGGGGGTAGCCACATTCTTTGATTTCCTGTCCTTGCCTATTTAAGTGGTACAGTGTGAAATATTTTCTGCTTAAAACCTCAGCTTTGGCCGGCTAAGAACTTGCTGTATTCAACTGGATGTATAAGAGAATTTAAGTACCTTTATCTGCACTTTTTTTCAAAAAATACAGTATTTAAATTGATTTTAACTGTGTGTTGCAGGAATATTAACTGAACTGGAAGTTAGTCAGTGTTTGCTGAATTTTGTTATTTGCTAGTAATTACAGGTGTGGGGGTAGCCACATTCTTTGATTTCCTGTCCTTGCCTATTTAAGTGGTACAGTGTGAAATATTTTCTGCTTAAAAACCTCAGCTTTGGCCGGCTAAGAACTTGCTGTATTCAACTGGACGTATAAGAGAATTTAAGTACCTTTATCTGCACTTTTTTTTCAAAAAATACAGTATTTAAATTGATTTTAACTGTGTGTTGCAGGAATATTAACTGAACTGGAAGTTAGTCAGTGTTTGCTGAATTTTGTTATTTGCTAGTAATTACAGGTGTGGGGGTAGCCACATTCTTTGATTTCCTGTCCTTGCCTATTTAAGTGGTACAGTGTGAAATATTTTCTGCTTAAAAACCTCAGCTTTGGCCGCTAAGAACTTGCTGTATTCAACTGGACGTATAAGAAAATTTAAGTACCTTTATCTGCACTTTTTTTCAAAAAAATATAGTATTTAAATTGATTTTAACTGTGTGTTGCAGGAATATTAACTGAACTGGAAGTTAGTCAGTGTTTGCTGAATTTTGTTATTTGCTAGTAATTACAGGTGTGGGGCTAGCCACATTCTTTGATTTCCTGTCCTTGCCTATTTAAGTGGTACAGTGTGAAATATTTTCTGCTTAAAACCTCAGCTTTGGCCGGCTAAGAACGTGCTGTATTCAACTGGACGTATAAGAGAATTTAAGTACCTTTATCTGCACTTTTTTCAAAAAAATACAGTATTTAAATTGATTTTAACTGTGTGTTGCAGGAATATTAACTGAACTGGAAGTTAGTCAGTGTTTGCTGAATTTTGTTATTTGCTAGTAATTACAGGTGTGGGGGTAGCCACATTCTTTGATTTCCTGTCCTTGCCTATTTAAGTGGTACAGTGTGAAATATTTTCTGCTTAAAAACCTCAGCTTTGGCCGGCTAAGAACTTGCTGTATTCAACTGGACGTATAAGAGAATTTAAGTACCTTTATCTGCACTTTTTTTCAAAAAATACAGTATTTAAATTGATTTTAACTGTGTGTTGCAGGAATATTAACTGAACTGGAAGTTAGTCAGTGTTTGCTGAATTTTGTTATTTGCTAGTAATTACAGGTGTGGGGGTAGCCACATTCATTGATTTCCTGCCTTGCCTATTTAAGTGGTACAGTGTGAAATATTTTCTGCTTAAAAACCTCAGCTTTGGCCGGCTAAGAACTTGCTGTATTCAACTGGACGTATAAGAGAATTTAAGTACCTTTATCTGCACTTTTTTTTTCAAAAAAATACAGTATTTAAGTTGATTTTAACTGTGTGTTGCAGGAATATTAACTGAACTGGAAGTTTTGACTCTGCTCTTAGTGGCCTTGAAACTGCCCTCCCCTCTTGTAAATTTGTGTTTGGATACCCCTTCTGGGCCCATCTCATTTGCTCACTCAACTGAGTGCAGTGAGATCATATTCTGATTTCAGGCACTCCTACTGTGTACAAAGAGAGCATCTGGGAAACAGAAAAAAAAAATAAGCTTGTTTTCCTGCCTTTCCTGTTAAGTGGTATAGACTATTTGTAGGCTTCTGAGCCCCCAAGCCCTTCTGTGTTGGAGGGAAGCCTTCTAGCTTAGTTTTTTTTCTTATAACTAGCCAGGTTTCTAGTTTCAGCACTCAAATCTGTTTCTTTGATCTCAGCACTTGTTCAGAAAAAAAAAATTAATCTGCTTTTACTGTACTTGTGTTTCTACCTACTTTATTTTACTTTTGCATCATCTTAAAAGTACTCAATTGTATTTATTACTGCTTGGTGTAACTCATTCTAAACCTTTTGGTTTAAACACTTGGGCTTCGGACCAGTTGTTTTGCACTGAAAGGGTTTGTGGTCTGCACTGTAGTGGCAGAACAGGTAGCTTACATCCTTCTAGGTTGGGAACTGCTGATTGATGGCTCAGTGTCTGTTATTCTAAAAGTGTATTAATTCTGGTTTAAGCACTTGGGCTTTCAGGCCAGTTATTTTACATTAAGAGGGTTCGTGGTCTGCACTCTTGTGGGAGGAGAGGCAGGACTCTGCCCTTCTGAGCTGGGAATTTCTGGTTAAAGGCTTATAGTGCATGCATATCTGAACTGCTTCTTACTGAAGTTGGTGCGCCTTGTTTGCTGTGGCATAGACTGGATTCAGGCCTGCTGGATCTAGCTTTGTTTGTGTAACTTGAGCAATAATCCAGGCATTCTCTAAAGTATTCAATTGTATTTATTACTGCTTGGTTGTAACTTGATTAAAGTGTAGCTATCATTCTAAGTCTTTTGGATTAAGCACTTGGGCTTCAGACCAGTTGTTTTACATTAGGAAGGTTTGTGGCATGCACTGTGGTAGCAGGACAGGTAGCTTTCATCCTTCTAAGTTGGGAACTGCTGATTGAGAGCCCAGTGTCTGTTATTCTTAAAGTGTATTAGTTCTGGTTTAAGCACTTGGGCTTCAGGCCAGTTATTTTACATTAAGAAGGTTCGTGGTCTGCACTCTTGTGGGAGAAGAAGCTGGACTCTGCCCTTCTGAGCTGGGAATTTCTGGTTAAAGGTTTATAGTGCCTGAATATTTGAACTGTATCTTACTGAAATTGGTACACCTTGTTTGCTGTAGCATAGACTAGATCCAGGCCTGCTGAATCTAGCTTTGTTTATATGCTTGTTGTTTGTTTGTTTGTTATTTCCCTGGAACGCGAATTCCACCTAATACGCTGCTTCTCAGCACTTCTGTGGATCACTAGTGATATCTGCATTGCTTACTCTACTTATTTCCTTGTTTCACTTGAAAGAAAGTTACTGTTTGTCGTTTTTGCATTTAAGTTACCTGTAACACATTGCACTTAAGTTACCTGGCACTTGCTCGCTAAAGCAATTATATAAGTAAGCACTAAAAATTAAAAGCACTACACCCTCACTCCCCACTGGCCCTTGTTTTCAATTATTAAGGAATTCCCAATATTATTCTAGCATGTCCAAAGGTCAGTTGTCAATCTCCTCTCCGGTCCAGCTGGTGAATCTGGGAATCTTGAGGCAATGTTACAACTGCCTCATGTACACAGACAACCCTCTCTTCCTCCCAACAAATTCCAACACATGTGAGAGATGCAACCATATAGCCAAACTGGAGGCTAAGCTCTCTCAACTCAGTACTGGCATAACCAGTCAGGAGGAGAAGGAAACCACACTCACTACAATTCCAGTCTCACATAGACCTACCACGACAGCAAACCAAACACATAATCACACAAAAACATACTCAGAGGCTCTAAATAAAGATCTGCCTAAGCAGCAGAGACCTCCAAAGCAGACACCCAAGCAACCGCTACCACAAAACAAAACACGTGCAACACATATCTCACAAAGCCAGTGTGCCGAACAGTCACATCCCTTAAGACTAAACAACACACCTGATACACTTGTAATAGGTGACTCTATCATCAGGCACACTGACGTCCCGCTCACCAGGCTGAACAAGGAGAGAGTCACGGTGAGTAGCCTGTCGGGCGCTAGGATCCGCCACATAACACAAGCACACAGGTCACTCCAAGGCAAGTACAAATATGACTCAGTCATTGTCCATGCTGGTGTGAATGACCTGAGACATACCTCCCTGCACTACATGAAAAGAGACATAAAGGAGCTCTCTGAGCATGTAGCCCAGGCCGGTATGACCCTGACCTTGAGTAGCTTCTTACCCTTACCAAGAATGATGCCACAATATGAAGACAAGATGATCAGTTTCAACAATTGGCTTAAGTGCTGGCGTCATTCAAAGGGGATCCAATGCCTGTCAGCTTGGGATGATATGCTCGACAAGCCACGATGCTTCGCTAGGGACGGCTTGCACCTGTCACCCCTGGGCTTTTGGATATTGGCAAAGGCTCTTGCTACCCCCATAGTGCCTTTTTTAGGCAAGGCTCAAAAGACAAACCCACCTCCATAGGTATCACAAGGGATAAGAAACTAAGAGTAATGCTACTCAACGCCAGAAGTCTAAACCTCAAGATGCATGCACTCGAAACTCTCCTTAGCATGGAGAACATCGATATCTGTGCAGTAACAGAAACCTGGTTCAGGGCTCCCGAGAGCACCCCAGCACTACCAGGTTATACCTCATACCATGCTTTTCGGCCCCAAAACTTGGACCGAACCACAAAGGGAGAGGGAGTATCGATATTCATCAAAGATACCCAAACCTCCAGGTTGGTGGCAAAGCACGAAGCATCAGAGACTATCCATGTGCAACTAACAGTGGGTAAAACTGCCTTCCAGTTCATAGCCTGCTACAGACCACCCTCCCAAACCCAGGAACCCCACTCAGCCTTTCTGAGAACACTGGGAAAACATACTGGACCTGATCATCACCAACATGGGGACTCTATGCTCCAGACCAGAAGTGTATCCCTCACTGGTAAGATCAGACCATAAACTAATCTCACTGGATATTCACATCCTGACCCCACCCCCTGCCCAGAAAACCACAGTGAAAAATTTCTCTAAAGCAAATTTCACACTCCTCAAAACCGAGGTGGAATCCTTCAAAGCCCCCGGGCCTGTGGAAAATACGGCCCAGACTGCAGAATCCTTTATAAATGCATTCTATGAACACCTTCAGGAATGCATGGATCATGCGATCCCAAATAAAACCAAGACCCAATCCTCCAAAGGCAGACGTCCTGTCCGGTGGACCCCAGCCATAAATAAACTATACAGTAGAAGGAGGAAGCTACTAAATGATAGAGCAAAATCCCAAAAAGGGAAGGCATCACTGATCAGTATTAGCAAAAAACTACGGGCACTCATAAAATTGTCTAAGGCCAGCTTCGAGAGAAAAATTGCACAGGACACTAAGGATAATCACAAGGCTTTCTTTAGTTATGTTAGGAACCTGGGTGGTAATTCCCAGATATGCTCAGAATTAGTCCAAAATGACAAAAAATACACTGAACCCACAGACATTGCCAACATCCTAGCTGACAGGTTCAGCGCAAACTCCCCTCCCCACCAAAAGGGCAAATATCTATCCCAGCAGAGTGCTTCCCCACTGGCATCTCAGATGCTCAGGTAAGAGCCGCCCTCTCCAAAGCAAAAAACACAGCATCAATGGGACCAGACGGTGTCCCGGGCTGTGTCCTACATGAACTCCAAGAAGAGCTAAACCCAAACATAAAACTACTGTTCAGTCTCAGCCTTACTACAGGATATGTGCCCAAAGAGTGGCGTACAGCAACAGTGGACCCTCTCCATAAAGGTGGTGCCTCAACGGATCCTGGAAACTATCACCCCATAAGCCTGACTAGCTTGGACTGCAAAGCTATGGAAAGGATCATCATGGACCTCATAAATAAAGATATTGGGGACCTACAGACACTGGATCCTACCCAGTTCGGCTTTGTTAAGGGCAGATCCTGCCTCTTAAACCTGGTTGATGTCTTTGAAACAGTCACCAAGGCCATTGACGAGAGAAAGGTGTTCCACACAGCCTACCTGGACCTCGCAAAAGCCTTCGATACAATACCCCGCTCGGGCATTATAGATAAGCTCACCAGATTAAATATAAACCCCTATGTCACTAGATGGATTGCAAACTGGCTCAAGGACAGAATCCACATGGTTAGAATTGCTGGAGCCATGTCAGACTCCAAACCAGTTACAAGTGGTGTCCTACAAGGCTCAGTCCTGGGACCTCTCTTGTTCAGTATATATTTCTCGGAGGTACAGGCCAACACGGAAGGACTGTGGCTGACCAAGTTCGCAGATGACTGCAAACTGGGTGCCATAATTGACTCTCCAGCCGACACAAGCATCCTCCAAAAGGGCCTCATAGAAACAGACAACTGGTGCCAGAGCCATGGCCTCAAGCTAAATGCCAAAAGTGTATAGTCATCCCTTTGGCAAAACAAAGTGCCCACAAATTACCACATAGGTGGTAATCCATTAAGTACAGAAGAAGTAATTAGGGACCTGGGGACCCAAGTTGATAGCAATCTCTCATTTGACAACCACATGGCCAAAGTGGTTAGAAAAACATTTTATATAGCCCACCTAATCATGAAGGGATTCACATCTAGATCAGGGAGGTCATCATGCCTCTTTACTCATCCCTCATCAGGCCCATAATTGAGTACAATGCCCCTTTTGGGATGTACCTTACCAGACATCTGCAGCAACTGGAAAGACCCCAAAAGTACCTCACCAAGAGGATCAAAGGGCTCAAACAGATGCCATATGCTGCCCGGTTAAAGAAACTCCAGCTCTACTCAGTGGCATACCGCCTGTTCAGAGGCGATCTGTGCCTGACGTATAAAGCCATGTCCAACCCGGAATTAATGGACATGCTGCACCTCAGAAAATCCAAATCCCATCGAGCTACATGCTCGAGAGACTTGAACCTCAGCACTGAAATAAATAGGACATGCTGGAGGGACAGATTCATAACCCAGAGGCTCCCTTCACTCTGGAATAAAATCCCAGTCCAGGTTAGGCAGAGTCCCTCACTGACTCTCTTCAAGAGGAATCTTGATGAGTGGATGGGAGATCGTAGGTTTACCCTGGGTATCACTTCTGTGTCACTGTTAGACAGAGGCACAGTATACTAACCTCGAAAAAGGGCATAGCAAAATAAATTTAAAATGGGTGGCAAAAGCCAAACATATTCTGGCTAGGCTTATAAATGCCCTAGGGCAGATAACCTAGTATGAACCTATGAACCTATAATGTTAAAGCAGCTGTGAAACGTTGATCCCTTGCATTTAAAAGTATCGCTGCTAACAACGCTTTTAACGAAGCATCCACAAACTACCATGACATTATTTTTAGCAACATTTTGAAGGGACCAAATGTCAACACACAGTTTTGGCGGCTCCCTTTATTAGTAGCATGACTCTAAACCTTCCTTCTTGCACTGCTTTACTCAGTATCTAACTGCAGAAATTTTTTACGCTTGCTTCCTCACCTAGACCACTATGTTCTAAAGTGTAGTGTTGCAAGGTACATTCCAAAAGCAGAACAGAAGGGGTGCTACTGGCAGGAAATAAAAGAAGCAATTCACATTTTATGGGAAACAGATTTCACACTGCCGTTAACGATAATAATACACCTACTCCCCCCATTAGAATGAAGCAAAATTACACTTTTTTTGGGGTTGGCATATCGAAATACACATATTTTACCTTATAAACTCCTTGGGCAAAGCTGTATGGTAAACCTGAACCAGGAAAGCTGAACCGGCAAACTTCTTCTAGCTCCAGCGATGTGTGCAAACCGTGAGTCCACAAAATAACTTTTGAGGGATCCAGTAGCAGGTAAAATCTACAAATATTTGCAGAAGGAAAGGACAGACCTGCTGCTGGACCCTCTATTTATTTGGGGGAAAACAAATGAAATTCACGTTGGGGGTGGAGATGTGATGCAAGTGGTGGCTTGGAATGCAAGATTCCGATTGGCTGCCACCACTTGCTTTAGCAACTACTTTGTAAGCAGATTTTCTAATGAAAGTTAAATGTAAGCCTAATGTAAAAATACACTGAATCGTAGCTACATAAGATAAATTACAAGTTCAGTTACGATTTCAGTGTGTTTCACATTAAGCTGATCTACAAATGTACAATAAAGTTTCTCATGCTTGTGGAAGGCACTCGGGGATAACAGCTTGCAATTAGTATCTTCTCATGGCGCGCTCAGTGTTAAGCACAGAGGCGCCATGAGAAGGTACTCAGGGTTAATGAGTTAAAGAGGACCACTATTTGCTTGGGCAGTCTACGCCAGTTAGAGCTTTAGGAGAGATCCCATTCTAAACACTTTGGCTAGGGTTCACCTTGACTGGGAGGGTGGAAAAGGAAGCAAGCAAGTAGGTGTGTTTGAGGATATCCTTACAGATGTCCTGACAGGGAATGATTTTGATAATGCAGTACCTTGTGTGCATGCAGTTACATGCAGTCAGGCTTGGAGACAGGCATATGGGACAGGTAGACTGGGGGGACTCGGAAAGACTGCACACAAACCAGGACTGCTGAGGTGGCTACTTCAGGAGGGTGCTACCCTATAGCAGTAAGACTGAAGGTGAGCCACAGCTGCTAGTGGGTACTGATGTTCACTTTGACAGAGTGACTGCAAGGGCAGAGGTGACTAGTAGTACCCAGGCTGACAGTGAGGCACCGCTGTCAGAAGACACCAGACTTCCTGTGAAAGGGGAGCTGGGAAGGGTTGCAAAGAGAGAGAGTTGAGACAGGCTCAGCTCTTAGACTCTACATTACAAGGCTTGAGAGGTAGCCAAAGAGACACCTGATTCTCAAGGAAAAGAGGAATCTGTATACTGCAACAAAGGGTGAGTGTATAGAGGGTAGACCCCTGAGGGATGGCTAGAGGGTGAGAGAATACTGCAGTTGATAGTGTCCAGAGCCTACCATCTGGCACTTCTATCCATAGCCCATGATATTCCTTTTGTAGGTCATATGGGCATAAAATGTACAAAGAGACGTATTGTGCAGAACTTTTATTGGCCTGGAATTCCCAGAGATGTAACAGGGTACTGCAGAACCTGTGAGCAGTGCCAAAAAGTAGGGACGGCAGGAGACAAGGTGAAAGCTCCTTTGAGGCCTTTGCCTGTGTCTGAGGAGCCATTTGAGAGGGTAGCTATGGAGCCTCTGAGTACTCCAAGTTCCACAGGAAAGAAGTATATCCTAGTGGAAGTAGATTATGCTACCAGATACGCTGAGGCAGTGGCTCTGCCCGCCATTAAGGCAGAAAAGGTGGCAAATGCTTTGATAGAGATTTTCAGCAGGGTAGGTTTCCCAAAAGAAATACTGACTGACACAGGTGCCAATTTCATGTCAGACCTGCTGGCTTGTCTGTGGAAGCACTGCAGGGTGATGCACTTAAAGACCATCCCCTCTACCATCCCCAGACGAATGGTCTTGTGGAGAGATTAAACTCTACACTGAAGACCATGCTACAGGAATTTGCAGACCAGTTCAAGAGGGAGTGGCACAAATATTTGCCCCATCTGTTGTTTGCTTACAGAGAGGTGCTCCAGGAATCTATAGGTTCTCACCCTTTGAGTTGCTGTATGGGGATAGGGTGAGCGGACCTCTAGATTTAATTTGTCATGAGTGGGAGGGTAAGTGTGAATCCCACAAGCAGTCTGTTGTGGCATATGTCCTAAACCTCAGGACAAGACTATTGGAACTTATGGGCTTGGCCCAGGAGAACCTGGCACATTTATCATTCATTGGGTTGGCTTATCTATGTAAACCCAGTCTTTCATAATAACCATTGGATGATTACCTCCATACAGTATACTATATTCTTAACATAGCTAGTACTGTATCAAACCCCATGTTTCTCCAACGTTGAATAAAGTAAACTCCTGCGAATTTGTTACTTGAAATGTGCTTTTTCTCTTTCATCTTGTGAAGACGTCTGTAAATCTTGTAAATTGTATCTAGACTTCTGTAAATCCTGTAAATAGAATTGTAGACATATAGTTCTTTTCTCTGAATTACTGACTTTTTTTAACATGTAATACTTTTAAAGCCTATGTCAGACTTGTTATCACTGTAATGTATTGTGGAGCTTTTCTCCCCGGGCCTCCACTGAAAATGGGTTTTGACCCAGTGGACTTTCCCGGTCAACAAATGTTAATAAATAAATAAATAATAACAGCAATACCAACAATATTTAGCCCATTGCATAAATCTATTACTTTATGCTGAAATATTTCAGATGCTGAGGTTACACCAAAAAGCAGCCATTTAAAATTGAATCACCCATTTGAGGAATGAAGACTGGCAGCTTTTGGCATTCTTTATCTACAGGTATTTGTCGGGTGGCCATAGTGGTGCAGCGGTTAAGCATTGCTGCCTCACAGCAAGAGGTTCTCTGGTTCAGTTCTCGGCTGGGGTGCCTTCTGTGCAGAGTCTGCTTGCCCTCCCTGTGGTTGCGTGGGTTTCCTCCCACATCCCAAAGATATGCTGTAGATGGATTGGACACTCTAAATTGGCCCTAGGTGTGAGTCCATGCATGTGTGTACCTTCTGTGGAAGGTTGGGTGCCGGGCTGGCAACTCGACACCGTAAAACTCCACTGCCAATCATGAGTGGACAGTTGATCCGCTGTGGTGGCCCCTAACCGGGAAAATACAAAAGGAGAAGAAGAAGATCTATGGGGTATTTGTCAGAATGCACTGGAAGCATCTTATGTGGGAAAACATTTATGCATTAGCAAGTTTTAATGCTATATTTTCTAGTATAGGCAAAATTAACCTTTCATGTGCAACTGCATCATTTAACTGGATTAAATCAACACATATCCACACCCAATTATGTTTTTTAGTTACTGCAAGTGTAACTAGAGTAGGGCAAAGGGGGTAAATGCCCTAGGCACAAACTGTCAGGGGCATGATCATTAGATGTTGATAGTGTAGGAGTGTAGTAACAGCATTATTAAGTGAGTGTTGACATTGTGTTTATGGTTCACGGTTCACCTCAAGTACTTAATCAATTAATGTAAATCTGTGGCTTTTTTTTTTTTGCTCCTCAACTTGGTGTTGTGGGGACTATTGTAGCTTACCACTCAATCAGCTCAGCTACACTTTCAGTTATGTTTAAACTTTGCATTCATTTAAGTTCTGCCTCTACTTTGAACAACAGAAAATGGCACCCTCCTGGATGTGGTCAAGGCATATGGAACAGCATTTGGTTTTATGTGAATTTTTACTGGTTCACAATCAAGTAGACCCACTTCACCAAGCATATCTACACTGACTTCATTTCCTCTGGCAATTAGGCTCATTTCACATCTCAGAATTTGCTAGGCATATTATTTATGTATGGACCATCCAGTACATAAACAAAACCCCCAAAATTGTGCCTCTTCTACACAGACATTGCTATAAATCTACCAATTTATTTGAGTTTGCCTATAGGAGTACAAAATTCAGTCTTGACCTAAAGCAATGCAAACTTTTTGAGAAGGTTCTGTATGTAGCACATGATATCACATTATATTGGCACCTGTATCAATCCTGAAACTCACTCAGACACAGAAGTGAACAAACTGAGGGACAACACTTTCTGAATATTATTTTCTGCTTTATTTTCAGTGGAATCCTTTTTAATTAACTTAGTTTTACAAACAACAGAAAATGACCCTGTCACTTACATATCTTACATTTTCTAACACACGCAACACACTTTTTAGAATCAGTATGACAGAGGTCAGATTTCATGCATTTCTCAAATTTAGACTCCCTTTTCTCCTCATACATTCACTTAGTTTGACAGAACTATGTCTCTTTTTAAATTTGCTACTGGCTTTGCATTTTAGCTCACTTAACCTTATTCATCTTGTTTAGATTAGCACTGTCTTTTAACTAAGTCTGCCTCTCTGGTAATTTATATTGCTTTCTGGCAAATTTACCTCAGGCTTTAACTTTTGATACACTTCTACATTGGCCAATCCAACCACAAATCTGTCTTTGGTTTGTGTATCTTTTGTGCATTAAAACCACAGCTTTCTACCAGTTCTTGCAGCCGCCTGCTTTACAAAGCTTCAACATATTCACCTTTGGCTTGTACACATCTGTGAAAGCATTCCCTTTCATGTAATATTCATTTTTAGTAATAAATGTTCATTGGGTTAACTCATCATTGGCTGATATGAAACACTGGCCCTCTGTGAATGAAAGGGAACTGTATATATGGCCTCCACTGCATGTCCCATAGAATACAACAAGGTATTTACCCAGATTTCATCTAATTCTTTATCTAACTTGGTCAACACATGACAGCATGAAACCTCAGTCTTCAGGCAGGTTAGTCATCATTTTTTTCAGACTGAATGGTTTATTTTTAATGAAAAGATTACTCTGAAATAAAAAATACTTTTAGTCAGTAAAATAATTGACAATCCCTGGGACTCATGAAGCTTGCACCAGGCGCAGGCATAGCGTAGGCGGAATAAATATGGCCACTGAGCAATTCAGGTACGATCCAATTCCACATGCATGACCAGCGTATGCCAGATCTGTGCAGTTCTCGGCATAGGTATGCAAATCACCCCATGCGCAGTACTGCAGCATGCAAATGAAGGTACATAGCGATTCATGAAGTGGTGTAGGCGTAGCGTAAGCCTACAGAAATGCAAACCAAAAAAAAAAAAATGGTTTACATGTTGACAAACAGAACATCGGAGCCTTGGAAGTGGACCAGACTCATGCATTACAAAGTTAACATATGCCAGTGGCTAAATATGCAGCCAATGGCATAAGAAAAGATGCACAACACATAAAAAATAACATTTAATGTCATGGCCACAGTAACGCAAAGTACAACCGTAGGGCATGTGTGCGCAAACGGGAACACAAGGAAAATATATACAAATGTCATAAAATAGCAATGTAACCCAAATCATGATTTCACCATAATAGTCAATGGTATGCATGCCACACCACAACCAAGCTGTAAGGGTTGCTAAGGGCCTGTGACAGTGTTCGGCGCGATAACTATGAATCAGTAGTCAATGCCATGCAAATGAGGCAAGTAATAGTGAATCACAAACGTCCCGCCGGCCTAAGGATGTACAATACAGCGCAGCGCTACAACATCGAGGAGTGGTCTGGAGGAATGCATGACATCAGCAGTGGGGTGAGCCACTGCAGCTGTAAGCACATTGGAGCAATGCAAATCTGGGTTGCCCATTGCTAAGCAAAGCCGCAGGACAGGGGAGTGGATGTAGGTATAGCTTTGCTTAGCTGAGAGCACACATGGTGCCCGAAAGTGCATGTGTACATGGATGAAAACGTGCCCAAAACCCGGTAAGCGGACTCACGCGCCACGTACCACAGCCCAAAAAGGAAGTTTAGGGGAAGACAATAAGGAAATGCCGCAGTAGGGTAATTGGAGTACAACTGAGCAATTAATACCTATTAACTCACAGTGGGCAATTGACGGCAGCTAACAAGGCTGCTAGCAGCAACCTGCAGAACAGGATAGGGGAGGTGTCAGATTGCAAAGAAAAGAGAACTGTAACCACTGAGCAAAGCAAACCTGCAGTAGATCGGCAATAGAACACATTTCGCAAGACAATTCTGGTTCGGGAAAGTACAAAACAAGAAAGCAGGCTGCTGGATGCATGCCAGACAATGGGAGGGGAATCATTAAGAAACGTTGAGGCAAGGGCAAGAGGTAATCCATGGCAGCTAAATGTAACTCAACACCAAAGGCAGCACAATAGCAGTATCTGTGGTAAAACACAAGATACCCTGCAGCTCCAAATGTACATACACACCCTATGACATCATCAGTGTTCAAAGCACAATAGTATAAAGTGTGAAGGCACCTCACACACACTTGTGTATTCCCAAACACTGCACTATCGGTGTAAACAGATGGGAAACTTTTACAATGTACTTGTTGAGAGCTGCCATAGCTGTGATTCATCAGCATGTGTTGGAGACTGAAGGTGTTGTGGAGGATGATGCTGGCAACCACCTCAGTCCCAGGAGGAGGAGAAAAGTGTTCAGACCAAGGGTAACCTACCAGGGGCTACATGATCTGGAGATAGTAGAGTGTTACAGGGTGGACAAGGACATCATACAGCAAATAGTTGAGCTGTGCCGGCCACGCCTGAGATCCAGATACAACAGAGGGGAACCCATCCCAGTGGACACGAAGGTATGTGTAAGCTTGAGAATACTAGCCACAGGTACCTTTCAATGGCCAACTGGAGATATCATGGGGATCTCACAGGCATCAGCATCCAGGGTACTCCACCAGTTCCTGGATGCCATGTTACCACATGCCAGTGAGCATATATACTTCCCCCAAACTCAGAAAGAGTTGGCCAGCAATATGCATCTCTTCCACCATATGGCTCACTACCCGGAGGTACTGGGTGCAATAGACTGCATGCACATACATATCAAGTCACCACCCGGAGACCATGGTAGGCGCTACATAAACTGCAAGGGATATCACTCCATCAACTGCCAGGGCGTGTGCAATGCCCAGGGCATTATCACGGATGTGTGTGCTGGCAGCCCTGGAAGCTACCATGACTCCCACATCTGGCATGCTTCACAGCTGTATCAGGTATTTGTCAGGGGGGACATCCCATATGGCCACCTTGTGGGGGATGCTGGCTATGCACTGGAGCCATGGATGATGACTCCCATCAGAAATGCACACACACCCATGCAAGAATGCCATAATGAGACACGCGCACAAACCAGAATAATCATAGAGCGTGTGTTTGGGATGCTGAAATCATGGTTCCATTGCTTGGAAATATCTGGTGGAGCCTTGCAGTACTCTCCAGGCACGTGTGCCCACACCTTCGTAGTATGTGCCATGCTACATAATATGATCCTACGGAAACATCTGCAGCAGGGACATAATGGTGAAGGCCCTCACAGCCCACTGCAATTGCCAAGGCCATCACAGGCACAGAGGGATTCAGACCACGAACAACCTGTGCCAGCCCCAGTAAGCAGATGGAGGCATGCCCAATATGCCCACGCCTTGGCAAAGAGGGAACGTATAGCACATACACTGACAGTGTAGGCCCCTACGGACTGACACACTTCTCCACCTGCACACACAGTAAAACGGATGGCACACACACACGACCACCTGCAAACTGTAATGTATAGGTGGCCTACTGTGTGAATCCTACATAGGCAGTCCTCAACTATTGCACACACAATAGCTATTGGAACAAGGAAAGTCAACATCTGAACAGTAAACGAAGCTAACAGCATATGTTGATACTGTATGTATAGGTTCCTAGGTACATTAGTCGGATACATGCCCGATTGTCAGAGGCCATTCAGCAGCCTAGGCAAAATGTGTCTGCTATCACCACCCCATCGATTAACGAACTGTCCCTCTGTGGAGCAGAGCCAATTGCGGGATCCACGTGTGTAACCACTGTTCCCCATCTACTCTGCATGGATTCCCCGGTGTGTTAATGAGGGCCTCCATATAATGTAATTAGGGATGTAGTGCCAAAGCATGGGGAGTACCCATGACAGGTATCTGCCACCCCAGCATTCTCCAGTTATGGTTGTGTCAAGGTGTAGCACATTACAGTGTGTGGCTCACTCTGACATAGATTCCCAATGTTGGAGCACATCCACTAAACATCACTAGGACATACCATGAACTGGTATCATCCATATGTAAACTAACTGAGTTACACATTTGACTGCAGTATGGAGGAACAGCCGTAGTACAGTCCACATACAAAACACCATTAACACCTGTACAAACACCAGATGACCAAGTGGTAAAGGCCCTGACTGTGTCATGTATGTACCTGGTTCCATGTCCTGCAAGGTCCATTACGTAATCCCGATGGCACGAATAATGGATGTTGGATGCAGGTCATTAGAGCACGTTTAAGCACATGTTAGTGGGTTTATGTGGCGGCAAGTGACGGTAAGCGTAGTTTAAACATGACTACACGGATATGCACAAAACAGGTCTAAGCTTTGCCGAATTCTGCGCAGATCACGGTCAAAGATGTCAAGAACAGGTGAAACCAGCATTATTCACCCTTGTACTAACAGTGCCTGCTCTGAGAGGTAAAATGACCACTGGCAGGAGTAGAACACGCAACCATGTACACAATCACCTACCACTAAGCTACCCGAGATGTACCAACAGCAGGTGTGTATTGTGACAGGTTAAAACACAAAAGGGCGGAGTTCAGCAAACAGAATACACCGCCATCTACCCAACGAAAGGTGTGTACACACTTTCTCCCTGTCTATATATATATATATATATATATATATATATATATATAATAGGGATAGAAAGGGTGATAGAGAGATGTATGTCGATATATATATACGGAAATACATATATCTGCGAATATATAGACAGGTTAACGACTTGTACACAACCATGGAGGTACAAATAAATAGGATACTGCCAACTACCGAATGCTTTACATACCAACAGGCGTAATCACGAGGCTTAAAAACCAAAAGACCACAGTACCGGAACACTATAACCGCGAGTAATATTATCACGATGTTAAGGGACATTTAGTAATTGCTGCCGGTGCTGCGGTCCAGGTAGGTACTGTGTTTAAGTGTGGTTCCGATTGCTGTAGTGTGTGCAAGTGCATGTTGAGAGTGCAGTGTGTGTTTCCGTGGGACTGTAATGTGTGTGTGTGTGTGTGTGTGTGTGTGTGTGTGTGTGTGTGTGTGTGTGTGTGTGTGTGTGTGTGTGTGTGTGTGTTTGCATTGTGTGTCTGTTTGTGCTAACTCGGAGGTAGATTATTACAGTAGTTGTGGTCATAGTCGGCCTTAGGCATACGGTTACCACCTGTCCCACTTTCAGAGGGACAGTCCCTCTTTGGCCAGTTGTGTCCAGACAACAAATATTAAAAAGGGCAAATGTGCAGAGATTGTAGGACATAATGATGTCCCATATATTATGTAATAGTTGCATTAAATAGTTATTTCTCTCTCTCAAATACGTAAATTGTACAAGAAACATAATAAGTAACTAAAGTGCTACAAGAATAAGGTTTTATTTAGGGCAAAAGTAAGTTCTATCCTTTGTACTGACAGTGGGTATGTGCTGGCCTCTAAACCCTGATGTGTGCCCTGCAAATGTCCCACTATGGCCATTTGAAAAGGTGGCAACCCAAGCCAAAGAGTTTGAGTCACCAACACAACTGCAATGAGTGCAAACATCTGTGACAGAAATACATGAGACAGCTTTCATGTAGCAACATTTCAGTACATATTGATGTATTTCGGAGGGATTTAAGGATCAACATCACCTGCATGCTATATAGGAACCAATTAACAATGGTTTAATGAATAAGCCTGCAATAACCATAGTATTAGTCTACTAAAGAACAAGTCTTCAATTAGGGAAGGGGCCCCCACACACATATGGAATATGTATAAATGCAGTCCCCACAAACCTTTATCTGCTATGTACATCCACCTACATCTCCCCCACACCTGAAACAATTGCAATACAGACTATAATAACATCACAAACATCCACTCACTCAATGACATCTGCAGAAGTGTTAACATACTTTGTGAGAGACACACGTCTAATGGTGCCATGTGAAATCATTGCTGCTGTACAATGAAACAGACGCCGATGTTACAGGTTTTGTTTGCAATAGTCTCATATCAGATGGTTGAGATAACAGCTACACTCACATGTAGAACTATTTACTCTAGCTGTCACACACAATCCACGGGGAGCATGAATTCAAAGTATCTGTGTCTCTCCATATAGCTGTTGCAATTCATCACAATAAAATACATGCAGACCGTCTCCCTTGAAGTTAAGGCAAAAGGACAATGCCCAAGTGGAGTATTCAATTATACCCCACTGTTGCCATGTAATTGGCCAATGGAGTAGCAGCACAGCTGATGTGCATGTAATAATTTACTCCGGAACACCAATTGGTGGCAGGATACCACATGTTACAGGCATCCACGTATAAAACGATGGCTTGCCATACATTCAAACCGTATGCTCATACCATTGAACTGTTTAAAGAGGAAAGGAGTAACATAGATATAATCGTATACTAGGACCACTAAGAAGGTATGTAAAACACTCAGTATGTTAGTGTATGTAGTGCCTGTTCTGTATTAATGAAAGTGTACGCAATGCATATATTGGGAAAAGGTATTATGTACTGATGTATTGTTGAGCATAGTAACGCTTGTAGAAATTGTGTGTACTGCTGTGGGCCACAAGGTAAACACCTCATACACCACAAGGGATGCTACATAAGGGCTTTAAACATAGCAATTCCACTCCAGCCGCTGTCGGTGGTAGGGTTTGTCCAACAAGTACATGCCATAACAGGGGATAGTTTATGTTGATATACTGTAACAGTAGGCATATGTATGGGCGTATAACGAGAATAACATGCCTAAGGTGGTCCTGCTGTGCAATTATGTTTTGCATTATGGGATATGGTTTAAAAAATGTGAAAAGTACAGTATTGTAGGTAGATATGTCAAATATTTTACATTGCATGACTGTTATATTATGGAAACATAAGGTATGTGTATTGGAATGTACAATACACAATAACAGGATCCATATGTCTTGTAGTCACCAGACAGTGTAACAGCATGATAGCTAATTGAAATGGAAGAGCTACTCAATTATCCATGCACAAAGGACATGTAATAGCTTCATAGGTTCATAGTTAGGTACTATGCTGTCTGGTCAAGTCCATTTGTAAGCCCTAATACAGTGTTTTCACTGGCAGCACCTCCCTAGGTTAGTGCCCTGTGCCTGTGAACAGCACAGCCATTTGTTTCCTGCACCTGTGTACAGTACAGCCACTGCAGTGATCCCTGGCGTACATGTCTGTTCCCCATCCACCCATCGAGGTATCTCATGAAGAGTGCTAGTGAGGGTCCCTGCCTGATGTACATAGGAATCGTATTCCAAAGCATGGTGAATGTCCGTTTCAGGAATGTATCCCTCCAGCACGTGCTACTCATCATTGCGTTTGGGTACATATCCCAGAGCATGTTGCTCTCAGTGGCTTTTGCTTATGTTGCTTATGTGGAGCATATCCATCAATATTGGTGTGGACATGGGCCTTGTATGTTCAGCAGAGGTCACCTCTGAGTATGCAGTATTCAAATGACTACAGTTGGGGTTTCAGTAGTTGTGCTGCATACATCATCCTTTGGAGGTGAGTAATACTGTTAGTGCATTAATGTTGTGGTATTTAAAGCCATTGCTGTCCCGTAAGGTACACCCCAAATGGGGTGTTGTACCCTTGAACGTGTTTCATAAGTCAGGAGTATAGAGGTACAATGGCAGCCTTTGTTCCGGCTACAAACCCATTACAGATTAGGGTGGCCATGTAGAAGGATATCCACGCCCCCTTGGCAATAAGGTTATCAAAGGAGTGGGTGCTATCTACGTGTGTACTATGATCCCTTATAATGTCTTATGTATGTAGGGGACTACCACCTATGTGATAGTCACTGGGTGATTGTTGTAATCCAAAGGGAATGTCTATGCACCTTGTGGCATGCTGCTTGAGGCCATGTTACCGACACCAGGTATCCGTCACAGTGATACCCGTATGGAGGGTGTGTGTATTAGCTGGTGACTCAATCATGGCCCCTAGTTTGCAGTCATCTGGAAACCTATTCAGGGAAAGTCTTTCTGTGCTAGACTGTACCTCAGGGAAGCATATAACGAACATGAGGGTCCCTATGACCGAGGACTGGGGTATGCCAATTGTAACTGATGTACAGTAGGAACTGCGGTATGCTACCCTCACTGCATGTGTCCTGTCCGTGAGCCACTTTGCATAACATCTCAAGATGTATGGGTCGCTGTGCAGGTGGATGTGTATATTGACAATACCAGAATGGTGAACGGTGTTGAAAGACAATGAGAGGACAAGGTAGGCTGTGTGGACCTCCTTACAGTCATCTACTACCTTGGTAACTGTCTCAAAGGACTCCACCAGGTGTAGGAGCCATGGTGTGGCCCTAACAAATCCAACCTGGGTGGTATCAAAGGTTTGGAGGCCAACAATGTCTCTTTGAATGACTTCCATGATGATGTTCTCCATAGCCTTGCAGAACAGTCTAGTCAGGCGTATAGGGCAATAGTTCTTCTGGTCCATTGTGGCACCACCTTTGTAGAGTGTGATAACTGTTGCTGTGCACCATTCAGGGTCCACAATGCCTGACACAAGGCTATTAGTGAATCTGGTGCCCAAGTGGGGAGCCATGTCGTTCTGAGGTTTGTGTAAATCACAGCCTGGGATGTTGGTTGTTCACATGGAGTGTGTGTTCCAGGCTTTAGAGAGAGCAGGTCTGAACTGCATAGTTGTGACTGCAGGGACTCTACATTGATCCTGTATAGATACGGGCCCTTTAGGGTGTGAGAGGGGTGTAAAGTTAGCTGCCAGGTTGTTGCCAATATCAGTCAGTTCTGTAATGTTTCTGCTTAACCGTTGTATGACAGAGCAGATGTGGGTATTGCCATCGAGAGTAGTGACATACTTCCATAACACTTAGTGGTAGTCCTTTGAATGTGTCGCAGTAATGTTTACATAGGTAGCATTGGAGGATGTAAGAAGGGATCCCAGAATCCTACTGAGGCTGACCAGGGAGCTACCACACCCATGGGAGTGTACCCTACTTTGCAACAGTCTCCTTCTGTCGCGCATTATGTCCATGGCAGTGGACCCCCAGAGTGGCATCCGTTATGTGGTGGGTACTGTCATGGCTCTGTTTGGGATAGCATGATCCATGCAGTCGTGTAAGTGCTACTGAAGTGCAGTTGGGAATGTTTCTGCGTTTGTAACTATATTGTCCATCTGCACGGGTGTCATGGCATTTACTACTTCCGTCATACAAAGCATGAAGTTGGCTTTGTAGAAATATTGTACTGTGTTTTCTGTGAAGGGTGTGGTGCCGGGATGTGGATAACAAGGGTGATTAGCATACGTTCGGAACTGACCAACGAGGGGATAACCCCAGGTGTGTAACACCAGTCACACATGTTGGTAATGTCCAGGTCTAGGATATTGTTGGCCTTGGAGGTGGTGTGTATAGGTTGATCCAGCCGAATGGAGTTTATTAATCCACGAAAGTGTTGGTCTAATGTGTTGGTATATGAGTAGGTATCACAGTTAGGTGTGGGGTAGTGTCAGATCAGTAGTTACTGTTTGAACCCTACTTTCCAGTACACCAAGAAATGAGGGCCGTTAACTGTGGGGTATGGTGTGGAATCTGTAGCAAGCTACAATTTGTATAGCAGTTCTGGCCACAGTTAGTTGCACTTGGATTGCCTCTGATGCATTGTGCTAAGCAACCAGCATGGAGGTGTGTACATCCCTGTGAAATATGGACACACCTCTGCCATGGGTGTTCCGGTCCTGATTACATGACTGAAAGGTGTGGTCTGCGTAATAGCCTGTCAGTGCAGGGGTGCTCTCTGGAGCCTAGAAGCAGGTCACAGTCACTGCAGAGACATTGAAGTGGTCCATTATAAGGAGTGCCTCGGATGAGTGCATTTGAGATGAAGATGTCAAGCATTGAGTAACAATACCCTCAGGTTTTGCTTGCCTGTACCTGTTCTGGTGGTGAATATGTTATTTGAAGTGTGTCTAAAACAGGCAGTATAGAAGCAGCAAGAGCCTTAGATGTTACCCATAATCCCAGGGCTGACAGGTGCAGGCCATCTGTGCCAAAGCATTGTGGTTTGTCGACCATGTCATTCAAAGCAGACAGATACTGGATACCCTTGGAATGACACCAGAAGCATAGGCAACTGTTGAAGTGAATAATTCTGTTGTTGTACTGTGTCATCAGTCTGGACTAATGCAGACTGCTTCTCAGGGCTTGGGCGATACCTGCCTGGGCTACAAGATCGAAGAGCTATTGCACGACCCTGTACATGTAGTCCAGGAAGTTACATCTCAGGGCATTCACACTAACGTGGAGAATGACAGTCATATTGTACCTGTTGAGGAGTGACCTGAGTGCATAGGTTATGTTGTGGATCCTGCTACCCGACAGCCAGATGACAGCGACTATGGCCTTGTGTGGCCTGCTGAGTGGGACATCAGTGTGACTGCCTACAGAGTCACCTATGACTAGTGTGTTAGCACCCTATTGGCTGTAGTTGACGGGCACACATGAGTATGTGGGCTATAAGTAATTGGTGTTGTGTTTGGTGATGGAGCTGCCTCTGTTGCCTACATAGAGTAGTATGGATAGGCTCCGCAAATGTTGTACTCTTACTATTTGTGGCCTGTGGTGGTGGAGATCTACTGAGACTATGTGATGAGTGGGGTGTGCTGCAAATGTTTAACATCCTCACATGATTGTCAGGGTAAGTCTGGGTTGGAGAGAGCATTACCTCCAGCATGGCTACATATGTGCATCTCCCACAGGCTGCAGTGTCGTATGTTAGGAGGTGAGCATTGACTGTGTACATGAGACGATTGCTATATTGCCTCATGTTTCCCACATTCATCATATAGACAGGCAATAACACTGGTAATTGACATTTGGACATGCCTGTCTAGTCAACCATTTCTCACAAGATATGTGAGGTAAGTGTGTACAACAGCTGTTGTACTGTAAGCATGCTGGAAATGTAAGGACAAACAGTGTTTACCTGTAGGAAATGAGTAGGATTGAGTGATATAGTAATTAGTAGCTCATGAAGTGCGTACATGTTCTGAACAAGTGCTGAGCATGAATAAGCAATACAGATAGGGTGTTGGATAATATAAACTCACTGCCCCCCAATAGGTACACAATCACATATCCATGAACACTACAGAGCCCCCTCTAACCATAGCTATGATGGTACAAGGTACACTCCAGCTGCATGTGACCTGTTCAAATCCCTGGTCGTATAATACACATATGGCAAAACAGTTTGCTCTACACATACACTGCCATGTAAAACATAGGTTCATGACAGTCTGTGAAAATACGGAATGGATCACACTAACAGTTATCACAACCCACAAAGTGGAGACACCACTCATAATGGGAGGCACAGCACTATTACCCTGCTGATTATGGTCTGAAAGCCTATGAACCTTAAGCAACGTAGATGTTAGCAGTACAGATGTAGATGACAGTACTGATGAATACACACTGCATAGCATACCTGTGACAGGTCAGAGGACATCATCACCCATTATGTGTTCCACCTACACTCAGTATACTACATGTACCTTTGTATGTCACAGAAGTGTTCTACCAGTGACCTGTTCACAGAAGCAACACTACAAAAGGTGTCTGAGGTATCTGAGTGACATGTGCATATCACACCAGTGGCAGCTACAGTAAAACAGGGTTAATGTTTTGTACTCCCCTGTCATTGTAGCCCATACCACACAGACAAATGGGAGGCATCTGCATATGTGAGAATGTGAATGGCCATGACCTAGGAGCAATAGCTGACTCAGTGTTGTGGAGAACATACAGCATGGGCTTTGTGGGGAGGTGCGTGACATATGTGCACAATCTGACAGCTGCTTATTGCGCTGTCACCACTATGTTCATAATCCTGTACCCATTAACTACCACCTAGGCAGCGGTCAACATTATGGACACTGTGTGTAAGGGATAGTGCTGTGCAGTTTACCTCCCTGAGCTAGTGACATCATCAGGCCTATTAGGTAGTCATAAGAGGCAACCCAAGTCATGACAGGGTGCCATCCATGAGCATGGAGATCATTGGACAGCCATACTCAGCACTCACGTGACCAATATCAGATCACATATCACCTTTAAGGATAATTGGCCATGCTTGGATGGGTGACACCAGCCTTCACAATCCTCATCTCCACTATGCAGCATGCTGCCTACCCTGCATAAAGACATGTGCAACACTGTGATGTTGGACATGCTACATGTACATATCCTGATCTGAAAGATATACGTCATGGACAGCCACCTTCCTAGATGACCGCATGGTAGATGTATCAGTGACTGTCTGGATCAGTAATGTGGCACTGATTCACCTGTCGGTGGGAACATGGCTGTTGGATACAGCTAGAAAACCTGACATCCTATGCCCATACATGGCCCAGGGCATACACACTACTACATGATCTTGGCTGTACATGCTATAGTTGATAACCATCCCTGCGAATACCATCCGGCTAGCCATTGTCCCATGTGTATCACATGTGCAATACAGGCGATACGTGGCAGGATGTTGAACTGCTGTACAGTGCTGTGTAGATGTATATGGCAAAACACATGCATGTAAAGGTTTCTGTGCTTGTGTCTGCATTGTCACTGCCCATGTCAGTGAAGGCAGTGTATGTGATGATATGTGACATATACACAGCATCAAGGTCAACAGCATTAATGTGCACACATCCAGTCATGTGCTGATAGGTAAGAACACCAGTACAGGCAAACAGACATGCCCACATCAAGGCAGCATTCACATGGAGTATGAGCAATGTAATGAGGTGACACACGTATATGGTGATAATATCCAATCCCCATCGGGTGTTACATGTGTGTGAAACAAACATGTCAGTCGTGTGAGTGTCATGACGATTTGCAAAGACAACTGTTCATAAGTACTAAATGTAATATACATGAATGTGCATCTGTATCTCTGTGCATCTCTGAGATGCTGTGACCTGTCTCCATCATTATGTCTTACAGATAATGCCTCAATCATGACTGCCGGCATATAGCCGCTTGGAGGATGATGCCGTCATACCATACCTCCATGATAACTATGAGGTACTGTTCAGCCATGTGCCACAGCATGCCCAGCAGCATGATGACCTGTGGCAGGAACTTCGCAGGAGGGTTAATGATGTGGGTGGCCATAACCGCACCTACCAGTAGGTGCGTAGACACTGCACAGACCTGATCTGACATGCGAAACAGAGTGCCAATGCAATCACCAGGGGACAAGGTAGAACAGGTGGTGTGTCACCAACCCAGCCCCCACTCACACCTACCGAGGAGCTACTGGCCAGCCTGGGGACCCCATCAGAACAGCATCCACAAACTCTAGCTGCCATTGTGGAGTTGGGTGTCTCCCAACCACAGAGCCTGGAGTTGCCTGGTAAGTCACTACTGCACATATAAATATTATATCCCATTTAGTTGTATGTGTCACTGTACACTATGTAATGTAACATCATATGCAAGGTATGTTTACACACTGTCAGCCGTGCACCTTGTGTGTGTGGTACATAAATGTCATGTGGAACATGGTGTATTGACCAGTCTGCCATGTGTGGACATGGTTGACAGGCAGCTAAGAAATGTTAGCAGTTGTGCAGGGGTGTCATCTGTATGTCCTCCAGTGACCTGTCACACATGACACAGCATGGTTTAGTGTGTATACACCTCAGCAACGTGGGTCACAATCCACAGTATGTATGTATTGTATATGCACGCAGTCATGGCTATGCATTGTATGTGTATACCACACTGTATAGTAATAGAGACGCCTCATGATTCCATGCAATGGCACTGTGTCTGTACTTCACACTGTATAGCAATATAGACGCCTCATACTACCCTCAAAGGTCATACACATCTGCTAAAATGTCATTCTATCTGTAGGGCATACAGACAACACCGCAATGTGACACCATTACACCACTGTACATGTGTCAGGACACCATTGTGTCAAACATGTATGCATGTCACTGCACACATCAGCAGATTACATGTCACATGCCTCACATCAGCCATGTGTACTATTAACCTGTGCTGGTCCACATGGTGTATCACAGGGATGCATGCTTACTACCATGATTGTGTGAAATGCATGGCTTCTGCTATGACACATGCTTGCTGTTGTGTGCAACCCAGGGATGTAATCTAACTAACACTGTTAATGTCTGTACTGCATGCCATCTGCTGTATCACATGCATGCTGCATGCCTTCTGTCATATCACATGCATGGCTGTCTGTGTGTGTCTGTGTGTGCGCATGGTTGTCTGTGTGTGTGTGCATGGTTGTCTGTGTGTGTGCATCGTGGTTGTCTGTGTGTGTGCATGGTTGTCTGTGTGTATGTGTGTCTGTCTCTATTGTAAAGTAGAGTCTTTGTTAGCCTTCACAGGTGATGTAGGTGCGTTGCCCTCCTGCGGTCCATCTGATGTTAGTGTCCCCACAGACTCTAGCAGTGATGAACATATGCTTGAGGTACAGGCAGGGTTGTCAGGGGCTGAATCTGTGCCTTTGATTGCCATCCCACCTATATCCCAATCCCCCTCTTCCCCGCACACAGTTCTCATGCCAACACATACCCCATCACCAGTGGCCATAGAGGAATGACAGTTACCGTGTGTTAGCTTGGAACAGGAATGTGTGGTGGCTACGGAAGGTGTGTTGTCACACCATGGTGTCAATGAAATGACCGCAGATGTGCCACACAGGCAAATGGCCAGTGCTGCTCGTAGGAGGACCCCTGGCCGACATGCACCTGCACGACAGAGCGCAGCAGCTGGTGTTACAAGACACATGTTTCAGACTGTAATGGTGGCACAGGCACATGCTGAATGGCAGAACAGAGAAGGGCAGAGGCTTCAGAGGGCTGCTATCTGTTCTTTAAATGAAAACATCCAGGCACTGGCAAATGCTCAACAGCAGATTGCTGACATTTTGGACAGGCAATTGGGTAACATGGTTGGAATCCTTGACCGTGGCATGGCAATCTCTGAATGTGAGCTGTCTGTGCTGGAACATCTGGTAGGAGTGAGGCATAGGCCACATGGATGTAAGCCAGCTGCACCACCTGGTGCAGGTCTATGCGAATGAGCTACCTCACATGCCCACTCCCATAGTGCAGGTAGCAGCAGCAGTGCAGCTGGTGCTGCGCTGTCCACACCAGGACACAGCAGGCCACATGGATGTGGTTCTGGATGGTCCCAGCAGGGACACAGTTCCAGTGGACATGTGCCATCGGACAGTACCCATTCTGTACCTCTGTCTGGTAGTGCCCGTGCAACCCCTGGCAGGCACAGGTCACGTGGCCATGGCAGGACACAGTGAGCTGTACATCCTGATCTGTACAATCTGGAGCTGTCAATGATACCCCTGTGTAGGCCAGATACATGGTAGAACTGTGTGCACACATACATGCACACACCAGTAACATCTGTAGGGCACCAACACCCACATGCATAATAACCACACATGTCCAAGTAGATCACAGGCCGTAACCCACACACATGATGTCATCCACTGGTGCAGCCTAGGCCCCTAACAAACATTATCACCCTGTGCATATGATAATGCCTGTGCCGTATCCCTGTCATCCACAACATCGGTGCAGGGACATGCTCATATGGTCTGATGCACAGGATGAACAGAATAGTGAGATAGGTGTATATTACAATTGTTGTGCACTGTTGGCATGCAGCAGACATACCATGCAGTACAGGATTAGACTGCAATGTTTTATGTTCACAGTATGTGTCTTGGTAACAACAGTAACAGCATGTTGGTAATGATGCCCTGCTTCCCTCCTTAAGGTCTAATTGCATGTGCCATTAAGTACCAGTGTTTGCAGTTTCACATGTGTAAATGTGGAGTACTCACAGGCATGGATGGCAATACCAGCATGCTATACGTAGCCTCAGCCTCACTGTTAGAAAGGATGACATTCCGTAGATCTCTACACACCTACTGATCCAGTAGCATGTGAGCTGTGTACTAGGCTACAGTGGCTAGAGACGGGACATCCATACCAGGTGACATCACAGGTACAGCTACATGGTGCGGGGGGTTTACACAGCGGTCTAACTGATGTCAAGGGTAGGGGCCAGTTGATAGCATGAGGACTCACTGTGTAGCAGTAAAACACTGTCACATTACAGGATGTGAACACACAGAGACATACACAGACACACACAGTAACATGCCCACACTCACGGGGTCAACGACACTGTAACACACACTTGATAGTGTTGAGGTGAGGACCCCTGCCTATGTGGTAATCACCATTACAGTACTGTGCACCCACATGATGCAACACAGAGAATGAACATGTACAGGTAGTCAATAATGTGTAAGACTGATGGCATCAACAGGGTAGAAGATTGCATCACCTTGAGGGGTTAGGGGCCCTATCTGTTCTCAATGGTAGCATACATCCTCACTCCATGCACCAGACAGCCATACATACATACACATACACACACTGGAGTCCACACATGTCATGCACATACAGATAGCTAACGTGTGTGATGCACACACCACCCCTGCATATGTCTTGCTGTCTACACTGCAGTATGCAAAGATCTCTACAACAGTGTACAGGGGGTGTGTAATAATTGGGATGTATTCCCCATCATACCTAGCATATATGGTCACACAAGCAAACACACATGGCAGTACTGTGAATCAAACACCTGCTATCTTCTGATATGTCTGACAGACATGCAGCAGTATTGCCCGCATTACAATGTGTACCGACACTACCTTCGGCAAGTGTGCTGCTATATGCACATGGGAGGACTTAAGTGTTACAGTTGTCAACTGCTTTAGTCAGTGACACCCTGACCGCTGTGTAGGTTGTAAATTTTCACCTTCAATTATCGAAAACATAGCTTACTGTTTGCACATGTTATGGTAGGATGGTGTGTGACACACCTGTGAGCTGTCTTCAGCAAACATCCATCTGCAAAGGTGGCCCACCATTTTATGTACACACATCCATCCATACCTGATGTACATCTTACCGTATTGTCAGTATTTCACCATGTACTGGTGTCAATGATGGGACTGCATTGCAACTGCACATTGTAGTAAGACACAGAAGAACTGCAAACATCAGCTACTGCTCATGCATGATAGCTGAATGCACACCACTACATGTACATGTGTATAAGTCCTACATTCCTGTCATGTAGCCATGTTTGTATGCATTGCATTTGGTGAACATGTGTGACATACATGACACATGGACTGTTGTATGATATGATAGTTGTCATGGGTAACCAGTACAGAGGGAATGTTAACTCAGCCAACATTGCTACCTGATGTACTGTTAGCATTGAACAACCATGGACCTACCTTCCATGTGCGTGCGTGTAATCACTGTAGCCATGTGTTTGCACGAAGGACAGCATTAGCTATGCTATGTACATATGTGTTGTGTGTGTGTGTGTGTGTGTGTGTGTGTGGGGCATGTACATATCCACGGCGGTTACATGTATGTCACATCCAAACATGGGTGTGTTGCCTGGTGTACAGCAACAGTTATCTGTTACAGCTGTATAAGACTCAGGGCCCCTGTTATGTGTACAGCCGACCTGGTTATGAATAGTGGTATCAGTGCATTGCATAACACATGATGGAACCGTGGCAGTACATGGGTAGTCTGCACAGTTGCTGTAGAGCTACATACAGTCCACTGGTCATGAGTAACATGGTGTTGTACTAATGTATGGATGTGTGTTGCTGGTCCAAGGACACAGTGATGTGTGAGGGCTACATACTATAGTGCGGCATTTACCACTGTGATCTGCACCTGACACATTTGCGATGGCTTTTGAGAGTGTACTGGTCAGTACATGCGAGTGGCCTTCATATACGTGGGGACACTAACACCTGGAGCGGTCCGTAATGGTCTTATGGCCCACATGTCTGTATCTGAGGTATACAGTGGTAGTGCTATTGTGCATAACTGAGCCTTATGTCAGGTGTTCCTCATTGCACAGATGTCAGTATTCCCCATTGTTGGATCTAGACTGGCAGCTATGATTACGAACGCTACACATCTAGTACTATTTAGCATACACATACAATGCAGTTGTACTGTAGGTGTCAGGGTGTTTACCTGGTCTCAGGTTCTTCATCTATGTATGGTACTACGTGTGAAGTACCCACGCCTGCCAGGACAACACCACGGGTGGTATTAGTGTGCCAAGTTTAGATTGGTACAGCTAAGGTGATGGACAGCAGCAGACGTTGTGTAGAAGACTGGTGTCAGACATATGTCATACAGCGTACATGCTAACAATGATGACTATCGACACACTGTGCCCTTCCCAGTTTAGAATCTGTGTGCATACAAGACAGCCCTCAGATATGTCGTACAGCGTTCATGCTAACAATGATGTCTATTGACACACTGTGCCCTTCCCTGTTTAGAATCTGTGTGCATACAAGACCACCCTTCGCTACTGTGTGAGCATGCCCAGTACGCTGTTGTGTAGATGGACACATAGTGCATTCCAGACTGACATGTGCTACTAAGTGTGTGAGCATGCCCAGTGACACCTTGTGTCGGTTGTGTACCTCTGTGTATGGGCATGACCATTGTTATCCTGTTTAGCAATAGTGGTCATCCAAGCATCAGATGGCCATACCCCACTTCAGGATGGATTCCTAAATTTAACACACACTGGTTCACAGGTATGTACACCGTAACTGCCAGCATCCATGTCGATGTCTGCATTCCTAGAAGGTCATATTGACTGTCTTGAAAGGTATACTGTCTGTGGCGCGTCTCATATCTATGTAGTGTTGTAATAGTGCTCTGTAGACAGCCAGTTGTCCTGTTCACACCACTGCCATGTGTTCGTCTCCGTCTGCCTTGGGACACTAATATGCTTTTAGACTGATCACACTCCATACATTCCCTATCAGCGTCTTTGCCTTTGCTGATAATGTCACCCACCTAGAAGTATGCCTCTGGGAGTGCTGTGATCCAGTAATCTCAGTAGCGCGTTCTGTTACTGTGTAATGCTGTAGTGTGATAAGGTAGTCAGGTCTATGTTCTAATCCCAACCCTGCCGTGTGTGTGTGTGTGTGTGTGTGTGTGTGTGTGTGTGTGTGTGTGTGTGTGTGTGCATGAGTGTGTGTGTGTTGTATCCAGCTGCCTGGGGACAGAGTAATGTTTTTAGACAGCCCACTCTCCATATAATCCCTATTGGCATCTTTACCTTTGCTGATGATGTCACCCACCTAGAAGTATGCCTCTGGGAGTGCTGTGATCCAGTAATCTCAGTAGCATGTTCTGTTACTGCGTAATGCTGTAGTGTGATAGAATAGACAGGTAGGTGCTCGATTCCAAGGCATGACAGGTGTGTGCATTTGGCAGTCATACCCTATGTGTTGGTATCTGTGGGTGGCTAGCTACAGGATGTGTTAAGTGTGTTTTGTTGCTTTCCTATATAGTGTCCACAGATCACATAATCAGCCAAGACACTGGGTTGTCAACACATACATTCACCAATAGGTCTGGTGAGTAAATGTCAGCAGCCCTACTCTTACCCTTAATACAGTCTGACCCGTGTGACGTAACAAAATACACTTGCCTTGATAGTAACACCATTACATAATGCAGGTGGCACATGTGGTTTCCTTTTCATTCTTGTCTAATGCTTTGGTGTCATGTGGTCCGCTGTTGTGATATAAATGCAATATCTACGTATGTGTGTGTATATGTATATGTGTGTGTGTATGTATGTATATATATATATATATATATATATATATATATATATATATATATATATATATGTATATATGTATATATATATAATATATATAATATATGTAGATATAGATAGATAGACATAGATATATACATATATGTATGTGGACATTAGCACTATTGAATGTTTGTGCTGGATGATCTGTACGTGATCACCTCGGATGTATGTATATCTGCCATGGCGTAGTGGTAAAGCACATCGTCTGTGGTGTGAAGGGTCCTGGGTTCTAGTCGTGTAGACACCGGTTATTTTGTTGCTGGGAAGACCAAGGGACATCGAATACGGTGATAGTAAGGCACCTTTAACCAGTTGTGTATGGATCTGAGCGACAATAAGCCGTGGTTATTAATTTGGAGGGTCGGTATGGGTCATATAACTATGCATTAGAAGACTGTACTATGCAGATGAGGTTGACAATAGTGAATCCCGTTTATCCCCAGGGTGTGATGCAGATGCCAGGAGTGTATGTGTGTAGATAGCCGGGTGCAGGGCTCGAATATAGATGAAAGCATGGGAGGGGGGGTCAGGCATACTGTACGTACATTGGAGCCCTGTGCCTTGGGATGGCTCCTGCCTTAGCACGCCTAAGCTAGGGGTGTGTCTATACCTGCCTGGTGAAATTGGGAGGGACAACAGCAGTAGTGGAACAGTCAAGGTGAACAGGCTGCACAAACAGGTGATAATCAGCACAATCAGCAGATTACATGGCCAGCCCACCCCAGAACACCACGGTAAAGTGAGCAAGCACCATACACACACAGGTTTCTTCCACACTCTACACCACCGGTGTATGCTGCGGGGACATTTCACAACACAGTCCAACCAAATGAGAAGGGCTGCAGCAGGCAACATAGGCCAACATGTGCAGGAGGCTGAGGGTGGTGAGGATGTGTATGCTGCCAAACAACCCTTAGTGAGGTGACATAAGACTTTACAGACCCAGGGTAACTTACCAGGGGCTACATGAGCTGGAGATTGCGGAGCGCTATGGGGTGGACAGAGACCTACAGCAGCTTGTTGACCTGTGCCAGCCACACCTGACACATCGAACAGGCCGAAGGCAACCCATCACAGTGGATACCACGGTATGTGTTGGCCTAGATATATTAGCCACAGGTACCTCCCAAAGCACAACTGGGGATATCATGGGGATCTCACAGGCATCTGCATCCAGAGTATTGCACCAGTTCACAGACGCCATGTCAACACATGCTAGTGAGCACGTACATGTCCTCAACACACATGATTTGTAGACCAGCAATATGCATCTCTTCCACCACATGGCTGACTACCCTTGGGTACTGGGTGCTATAGCCTGCACGCACGTACGCATCAAAGCACCACCTGGTGAGTGGGGTAGGGCCTACATTAACTGCAGGAGCATACCCTCCAACAGCTAGGCCATATGCGATGGCCAGGGCATTAACCTGAATGTGTGTGCTGTCTGCCCTGGAAGCTATGACGATTCCAATATATGGCATCTGATGCAGCTGTACCACACCTTTGCCAATATGGACATCCCCTACAGTATCCTAGTGGGGAATGCTGGGTAACCACTGGAGTCATGGCTGATGACACCCATCAGCACTGCACACACACCTGAAAAATCACACCATAATGAGGCAGATGCACAGGAAAGACATATAATTGAGCATGTGTTTGGGACGCTCAGGTCATGGTTCTGGTGTGTGGACACATCCGGTGGAGCCCTGCAGTATTCACTAGCTACATGCACACAAATTGTTATGGTATTTGCTATGCTACACAATCTGATCCTGCAGTAACAGTTGCAGCAGGAACAGCATGGGGCAGGGCCACACGGCCCACCACCAATGCCAAGGCCTGTACAGGCACAGTGTGACTTGGAGGAGGAACTACCTGAGCTGGGCCCAGTAGGTGAAAGAGCCATGCACAGTATGACCTGCCCTTGGCAAAGAGGCAGCACAAGGCATATGCACTGACACAGTAGGTACCCAGGGATTTCACCCTCTCTGACTCGCACAGACAGTACAATGGATGCCAAACATGACACTACCTGTGCTCAGCCATGTATAGGAAGTGCACTGTGTACATCCAACATAGGCAGCCCTCCAGCACCGTCCTCAGGTCTGGAACACCCCCAAGGTAAGTCAATCGACCTAACAATTGGCAGATGTATTATAATGTGTATTTAGCCGTTGCTATGGTATGGATGTGAGCATACAAGGGAATTTGGTGGACGACTGTTAGGGCAGCAGACAGTACACATCCATAGTAGCACCATGACATCTGTAGCACATACAGGGGTCACAATAGTAGCCAGTAGTACACAGGGTGTCCTAACCCACTGCAGGTTATGGGCTGAACATCATGTGTGTCCATACAGCCCACACAAGTGTCATACAGCTGGACAGGTGTGGACCAGTACAGACAAATGCTAAACAATGGCCTCTGGATATGCCCAATGAATGACCCCAACGGCCACAGACACACACAGACTACAACAGGCCAGGCAGTTGGATGTAGGTTGCGAAGGCTAGGATGTCCAACACCACTATGCTGGTAATTAAAGCTAGGATCTGACGTACACTGGTATGCCTCCAACCAGCAATTTAGGTAGGTCCACACACTGAAATGGAGTACATGGCATACCAGTACAGTAGTGGCAAATGTGTACAACTGCCAGTTGTGCCCCCCTTCCAACGTACACATGAGAGAGTCATGTGCGCCACCCCCGGTGCTGTGTAGGACTGTGGATGCAGTTGGATGTCCCCCCATGGTGTGCAGAAATGTGGCAATGGTCGATGCCACATGACCGTTAGCTACCCTGCAGACACAGCATGCCACCTGTCAGTGTACAACGCAGGGGTCGGCACCACAGTACTGACTATCTGGACATGTGACACATGCGATCCAGTTGACCATACTTGGCATGCTCAAACACATGAAGGTATGATGGTAATGTCAGTCGACAACATGCGTAACAGTCATACTGGGCATGCTCACACACTGAAACACAGGACGGCCAGGTCTGAAAACACCAGTGGTCCGGACATATCTACCAGTACATTGCTATACTGTTGGATGACTGTGCTGTATGGTATATGTGTGGTACTGTCTATTGTCTGTACATATGCCATGGTGTATTGGTAATTCACATGAGCTGTGTGCGCATGGTATTGCTACCAACACGGGCAAAGGACGTTTTTTTGTTTGCAGACAGAACAACGCCTTAGGATACGGAGTGGGTAAGGCACATTCCAGCAGGTGGGAGCGGTTGTGCGTGGGTTTGCACGGTGTTAAGCACTGCTGACCTCTGGTTACAGCCCCTTATACTTGTTTAGACTCCACATTTCTTTAACAGTACACTACTGGCATACTGGTAGACAAACACGCTTACACCCGCTCGCTCACTGACATTTGTGCTTACATTTGTCACTCACGCTGGGTGTGCACGATCTGTTGTGATGCGTATTACATTGGACTATACAATATCGGGTATGTCTAACCATTAGGCGATGGCAGGCATTCGACTGTATAGACTCGACAGCCTGTCCAGTGACATAATCATATTATATGCGTGTTCCTCATACAATCTGCTCCCATCTGGCTTATACATGGGAACTGATACTCTGCAATGCTGACATGTGAATGTTATTTGGTTAATGCAGCTCTCTGCCGGGTCATGCTACCGCATACCTAATGTAGATTTTCCACCTTTTAGATTGGACGACGGGAGACTGTAGGAGTAACACCTTTCCCACTTTGCATGGGACAGTCCCTCATTAGGCATATGTGTCATGTGACAATACTCTAACCATTGCAACTGTCCTGATTAGAGGACATTCTTATATTCTACGTGTCTATAATAGTTGCATGTAACGGTTCTTGTATACATGACGGTTATATGTTATGTGAAGTAGCATAAGCAACTTAACTGCTGCTAGACTAAGCTTTGATTTGTGCTAATATGTATATTTCTGTACTATGCATGGCTGTAGGTATGTTCTGCCCTGGTACATCTGACATTTCTACAGAGCAGGTCCCACTTTGGCCATTTGGAATGGTGGCAGCCCTATAGGACCTATATGTAGAGCTATCACAGCTGGCAAGGCAACACATACCCACAGCCAGTAGTAAACTGACTACTTCACCGGTTTGCATACGTTAAGGTTATTCTTGTAGCATTATAGTTGCTAATACTGTTTCCTATAACATGTAGCTGTGTCTGATACAAAATCATTTTATGACACCACTACACACAATATATGACCTCCTTTCCTGAAATCACAGGCCATGTGCCATAACATTCATTTTGCAGGACACAACTGCCCAGAGTGGTGTGTCCCTCACAAAGGCGAACAGGTGGTAATCCAAATCTATTATGCTATCATCTACCTAAGGTGGTCAGCAAAATATGCACTTTCCGTCACTAGCAGACCTCACATACCAATGGGAGAGAATGAACACTGTATCAGGGACACTGCATAACACCCTGAGGGACACATTTAGATGATTGGTTCTATTAACCAGACACATTGACAGTCACAGAGCATATGTATTCATTCATGTTTGTTGAGGTACATGCTGTTTATGACTCATACATGTTGTCATCAGTCATTACCTGTATTCCACCACCTGTCCAACTCATATCACTAGTTCTGGAAGTGTTTAGTTGGACTTTGTTACATTCTGATTCATAAATATAGAAGTCCATGCTAATCGGGTTCACGGCACTGATATAGTCCCTATGTGTTCGCCCAATGGTTTACAGACTATCCAGTAGATGTACTCTTCAGGTTTGGGAGGTATAGGCGTCTGCTATGCCCACATAGGAATATTAATGACTTCCACTGGGCAGGCCTACTACATCTCTGCCAACCAGCACCTGCACAGTTAAGCCCATTATTGCATACCCATGATTCACCTACCTTGCACCCCTCTACAGCACTCATGACAAATACTTACTGTGAGCGCAGCTGGGGTATGAACACACACCTACACATTGCCCACTCTCCCCAGCTCGGGACACATGTTGTACATTTTGTCAACCCATGTGTTATTACACTTGCACAACCTACTGTTCCATGTACACCTACATCCTGCACGCATCGATAACCAGGGGTTCACACGTCGAGTGAATTTTTGGTATCCCGCAAGGGACCCCGTTATCCATGTTTAAAGTGTAGACCTTGCAGATTTCTCCCACTGGTACTTTCCTGCCAGTGTTTTGGACAGCAGCAGTGTATTTATCTTTATTGTCTGTCTGTATGTCTGACCGGCCTAGCTGGGCGGTGTGGGAGGTAAACGTTTGTTTATTGGACCTCCCAGTAACATATGCCCGGTCTGAACATATGTTACCCATAATTGCTGTAAAGTAACCTAGTTATGTACATGTGTAGATCTACAATGACATATATATTTGTTTTGTGTGTATGTGTATATATCAATAACTGTTGTATGTGTGTGTGTATATATATATATATATATATATATATATATATATATATATATTTTTTGTGTGTGTGTGTATATATATATATATATATATATATATATATATATATATATATATATATATATATATACATCTGTGTGTCCATTAACCAATACATTTCCCGGACATACCCACTTACACATGTGTATTGGGTTTTATCTCTGCTTCAACAGCATACTATAGCCTTAGTCATTATGATACCGACACTTCACTCCAGTTAACTTGTAATCAGTATACAGCACGTTATACAGCGGACAGATGTCGCACTTTTTTCATGGCTGGAGTACCGCTGGTAAGTGTGATGTGATACAGTGTCATTTGACCTATTTCTCGTCTGCACAGCCTATTATTCCTGCTACTGTATTTGTTTCTGTGCACATTCATATTATTTATGTTAACAAATGGAGTGCTTGTGTTACAGAGAATGTACGTCAACATATTGATGTCTGCATGTAGTTGTGTCTTTCGGCTTTTCCCGGTTTGGGGTTGCAACAGCAGAACTCCGGTCTGCTAATGGTTGGCAGATAGGTTTTACGTGCCGAGATGCCAACCCTGACGCACAACCTCCAACGACGGTACACCCATTCACGCATGTCTCCACGCAGAAGATGCTCTAGCTGGGAATTGCACCTAGGTACTAGCTGATCTACACGGGCCGCTCCATTGCAACTGGCGCAACCAACCCTGGCACTCCTGTGTCCATATTCGCATAGCCATAGTTTCTCCAGCCCACCCGTGTTGAGTTTCCATGCGTAACAGCCATTATCCACCTGATATCGCAGCCATGACACACCTTTACACAATGCCCTCTCCAGAGCGTTGGGGCCCTACACACATTTTGTGCCACCTCGTGTATTTACAGGGTCTCCCTCCATTTATAATTGCACATACATGCCTTTCCTGGTGTTATAGATTATGAACAATTTGCGGGTTACAAGTGTAGGTGGACACAACATGAACTACATTCCGTCTGTGTATAATGTTGACGTAGCACTTCAACGATATTATGGCCACTGGTATAATCCTGCCTTTGGTGTGAATAGCGGTGCTCTACTCACTCTTGTGCAGCTTTATCTGACATATGCTGCAAGCACTTTATAATACCTTAGTTGCTGTAGATTCCCTTCACAACCCTTATGTATGCTTTCGTCTTTCGGCATTCATTATATATATATATATATATATATATATATATATATATATATATATATATATATACATATATATAAGTTACATCTGTACAAAACAACATGCATTTGCTATGCTGAAAGCTGCTTACACCCGCGCAGGTGCACTTGCATCTCCTTATTGAGTTACATATGTTTACTGCCACTTCTTTGTGCTTACATGTGCCTTATTCCTTATGACAGTACCCCTTTGATTGATGGAATCCGGTTAATGGCCCCATGCGAAACACACATTTACCTTTACATGTTTAAATGTTGGCTTTACAGCACAGAGGCATTCATTACACAAAAAATTGATATGTGCTATAGTCGTACTTGAACCGGGAATGCCTTTACGTTAGCAGATGCTCTAATCACTACACTATTGGTGCTCTGCCTCATTTATATACCCATGGTTCATAGCTACAGTAACATATGCCTCACCGCTTCACTTACACAGCAGGCATCCATTCTCCTGCTGGGAAAACCACAGTACTACACTTGCGACATTCCCTATTCCCTACTGCTCTGGACCCGTGCTGCATGTTTACTCACTCCAAGGATATTCAGAACTCCAACGCTTATAGTCCTGGCACATACGTGTATTTGATTGTCAGGGTGTTCATGTGCTGGTCCGGGTTTAGGCTTGTCCGACTGGTGACTGGAACTGCCCTGTACCTGTTCAAATGTCAGATGTAGCACATGGACAGAATTGGTCCCGATTTTAACATTCTACCTGTGTTTACAGACGCAAAGGTTTGGGCACCTCTGACCACATTATTAGGTGGGCACTACATAATATAGGGTGGGGGGTGGTTCCACTACATGATACAGGGTGGGGGGGGGTTTCCACTGGTGTTTCCCTTCACATTTGACTATTTCATTCATTCATATATACGATGAATATTATTCTGGACATCACTTTTGAATTCACTACAGGTATGCAATAGTCCTGTCAACAAATCTGACAGTTGGTTGGTGTACATATGTGTATGGACCTCTGTAATACTCAGGGACTAATTTCAACAGTGACATGGACAAGGCAATGACAAATCAGGGACAATCACAGATACTTCTACAATATTAGTACTATTAACTTGGAACGTGTTGACAGATTCGGAGACATATGTATTACTACTTATTTTCTGCAGTTAAAAGCATCTATTACTCTTAATTCTTGTCATTAGACATTCTCATTCAACACCTTTCCTCCAAAGGTCACTGGCTTTATGAGTGATTAAGAGGCTGGTCAGTTATTGTGCGAATGCTCTGACCATTGGTAGGGTTGCCACATTTTCATATGTACAGGATGGGATATATTCTGGTGACACCAGATTGTTTAGGCCAACACATACCCACGGTCAGTGCAGGGTTTAGAACATTCAAGATTTTCCTAGCTGAGAGCCTATTCCTTCAGCACTTTAGTTGCTTATTCTGTTTCTTGTACGAATTACATATTTTATATCCAGACATGACTGCTTTAGGCAACTGTTACATGAAGTATGGTACATAGTTATTTCCTACAATCACAGGACATTTGCCATTGTATCATTCTTGGTCAGGACACACCTACCCAAACAGTGACTGTCCCTCACACAGTGGGTCAGGAGGTACCCTGTTTACATCAGCGCCTTAATCCCCCTATTTCCAAGTGCCACTATGCAAATGTGTACAATATATTCTCTCGATTATTCATGTGGGGAAACGTGCGTCACGGGCAGGTGTTTGATCCTGGGTACTAGGTTCTGCATGACCGTCTAGGGCTGAACAGTCTCATGCACCACTACTGCACATTCAACTTGTGTCCAGATGTTTACAGGACTGGACATCGTGTCGTGATACCAAGTCTGATGTTTACACAGGTTACTTATCCCATGAGGGATATCAAAAAATTGAACAAGACCAATACCATCCATTCTTTTGGATTTACGAAAATGTGTTAGGGTTTTACATGCAAGGGATACATAGTTTGCAATTCTGACACTGCCTAGGGTGACACTGCCTACTACATATGAGTAGTGGTCACTATGTGTAGATATGGCTGCGCCAAGCTAGTAGGCCGAGTATGGCTGGATTTGGTGGACGTTCAGGTATGAGGGCAGGTTGTGTGCTGTGGAGGGGATGATGGGTATTCAATTATGCATCCATGTGTGTTGCATTTGGATGGGCCAGTTCCATCCAGACCATTCTATGGGTATGTGCCAGTGACGTTTCTGTACATGTGTATCGCACATTTTAATATTCATATGTTTGTGTGATTGTGCTCTACAGTATGGCCTGTCAGGTTGTATTGCAGATGTGTATACTTGTTCTTTGTGTTTCTTTCTGATTCACCCGCTGCTCCCTCATACACCTCCAGTTCACCTATTCTGCATCCAACACAGTCTTGCCTTTGTGGATTATACCATTACCCAACCCCCCACACACACATATTCCTGACACTCCATCCATCCCTTCTTTGGTTGATGGCCCATGACACGGTCAAGGGAACACATTGCATACACTACATACGTCAGGTACCTGTATGGTTGTGTGGACTACCCTGGCATGTTTCACCTTCCACATGCTGTACATCACGCACATAGGTACACGCCCATACTTAACTTTCATGACATGGTTGGTACACCCGGGTAATACCCGTTCAACTGTAACACATCCTGACAAGAACGGCTTGGACCGCATATGGGCAGATTTTGACCTACTGCTCTGACCATTGGTAGGGTTGTCACCTTTTCATATGTCCAGGATGGGATATACTCCGGACACAAATCAGATTTTCAGCACAACATATACCCACGGTCAGTACTACGGATAATACTTTTGTCTTCTGCCTACATGTTAGCTTATTGTTGTAGCAGTTTATATGCTCCTTCTGTTTCGTTTTCTTGCTTATTCTATTTCTTGTCACATGTGGTATGTTACATACAGACATACCTATTGTATGTGACTATTACATGCGATGTGGGATATATTTCTGTCATACGGTCACTGGATATTTACATTTATAATGGTTTTGGTATGGACACAACTGCTCAGCTGTGTACTATCCCTCACAATGTGGGACAGCTGGTAACCCTGACCATTGGGCTAGACGTAGCTATTGGCGGCGTGCTAACATGATGCGTTTCACTTCCACTTGGTATAACTATCTACACTGTGTTAGAATACGGGCACGGTTTTCAATGTCATTTGTTCGAGGGATGGAGACTCGATATTCCCTACCGTGCATTTGTGTTTGCTTCTTAATTTTGTGTTCGCAAGAACTGTCTTGCATGCTTTGCATATGTTTCAGTATCCATGGACACTGACAGGTGTGATTACTATTGCAGGGAAATTGTTATATTCAAGCATTTTAGGTTGCACGTCGACAGACGACATTTCCACGCCTCCATGAGGCACTTCGACATACCCTATGCACTCGCGCTCGTTTCCTATGCACATGGCTGTAGCAGCAGCGCGCCTTCATTAATATGCATTTGGCGCTACTGCGCCATCTACACACCGCACGGTCGGTGCAAGCCTAATGCCGGCCTTGCGCCGAGCTTCATGAATCCCGGGCTATGTCCTTGACAGATTTACTTCAGGTAGTTTGGCATGGTTTTGTAACTGATAAGGCATTTTTCATTTTTGTTCATCAGGAAAATTCCAGTTTTAACGCCATTGTCAGGCTGCACTCCAATGGCTAAATATTAGGATGTACCATCATTTTAATCAACTGTAAACTGTGCTGTAAATTTTATTAATCTGTCAGCTTCAAAAGAAACTTCATATGTCTGTATGTAAATATGCATATACTACTTTTATTGTGTTTTGCATGTGTCATTTCTTTGTTGTACTGCTTTTAATATATACATAAATACATGCACGCAGAGGTGCGTTATAATAGGGACATTTCAAGTAGCCACTCAGGGGTCATGGCTTCAGAGGGGGCCATCAGACTGACCCGCAAATCACAGTAGCAAGGAATTTGAAAGAAATATTTAGTTCCACTTGCTCAGCTCTGATGTGCCAATAATGATTGCTGAGTCGACAGTATACAAGTTCAAGCATGTGCACACACTACCTGGCATTATACTGTTTTTAGCTTCATTATCAAGGTGTTTGTGGGATGGCAGCCTGTCACTGCAGAAACAGGAAGACACAAAAAAAAACATGAATACAGACTTATACCTACCACCAGCATCATCACCACTGATTTGTTTGTATGTTTGCCTTTTGTTTACCAAGAAAGTTATACTGTACTTTTCTGTGGATGCTCAGGGAGAAAACCTCCATAGTTACAATAACATGAAATTAATACAGTATTAACAAACAACAGTTACAGTAATGCAATAGAAGCTAATGCAATTATAACAATTCTAAATGCAGAGAAAAATCATGCTATAGGAAAAGAAAATCATAAAACATACAAAAGTTGCTTTGAGAGAACAGATACTATTACAGTTCAAAATCAGTGATTCATAGCAGACAGATACAAAACAGATACATTACACTGATTTCCTTGTAGTGCATGTAGTAATTTTGGTGTATTTGAGTAAGTGAACAGACTTGCATTTCTGATGCAGTGGTCAATGATTTTTAGAGATACGTAAGGCAGCAGAGAATTAATTTATCACTAGAGAGTATGTTCAATTATTTCACGGAGGAAGTTAGGTTGTGTAATGGTGATGGGTGTATTGTATGTAGGAGAGGATACAGAGTAGAACAGAAGGAAGGAGAGAGTGGGTATCCAGTCAGGAGACTAAAAATATGTTTGAAATTTTGTGTGAGGATGGAAGTGTGTTAGAAGAAAAGAAGAATAAATATAACAGAGAGAAGTGAAGAGTAGGTGTTAAATGGAGAGAGAGGCAAAGATAATATGTAGGAATGGGGTAAAGATGAGCGAGGTAGGTGTGAGACATTTGGAGTAATACTGTGAAATATATGACAGTGGATATGTATTGGACAGGTTGGGGAAGTAGTGCAAGGCAGATGAAGTTTGTTTATATTAACCAGGTGTTATACATGAGTAAAGCCAGAATCTCATTAAGAATTGTCTAAAATTTAGTTGAAAGTGTATTAGTTGTCGATCTGTTTGTCTATTTGGAACATCATTCCATCTTTTGGAGTCATAAGGGGAGAAAAGAGCATTGTCAGCAGCATTTTGTGATTTGGTAATAGTAAGTAGTCCTTTATCTTTAGGGTGGAGGGGTCTTGTTGTGGAGTAGACTTGAAGCGTCTCTTGTAGGCAGGATATTTTTCTGGGTGGTGTAATATATATTGTAAACTATGTTAAGCTGTGAGTATCAAAACTGGTAGGATAATTCAATCCAGTTAATTTGTTATAAGAGTCTACAATGATGAGATCTATGGTTGAGATTTGAAACAAATTTTGCTATCTTATTGTAGCATATCCCTATTGAAATGTCGGCACTTGAAATGGCAAGTACAGTCAAGCAGAAAATCCATGAGAAACAAAGAATCTCAAAGATCACTCTTCACCTTTAAAATTCTTTTTTGCAAGGGGGCAAGCCCCATGCACCCCCCGATGAGGGGTGCAATCCCAAACCCCCAAACTTATATATACCAACTCCAAGATTACCATACTTCAGAGAAAAATTATTATTCCGGGAAATGGCCATCATTGATTTAATATATGCAAGTCCTTTTTTCGGTCATTCAGTATCTGTGTTTCATGGTTACCTATTGTAGCATTGTTTCAGCTTTATTTATTTATTTATTTATTTATTTATTTATTTTGTATGACTGAAGGTTTATGAGGATGATCAAACTCAAGCATTCAGCAGAGAAAGGATACCAGGTTTCCTTTTTTCTTTCACTGTTTCTGCACTGTGGTAGTGCTGTTGTAAGGTTGAAATCCATACTGGGTGTGGGGGAGAAGGTTGTAGGGTGATCATATGGTTCAGTAGCTGTGAAAGGATGCACTTTTCCAAAATCTCAAATATTAACAGAGGTATGGCAATAGTTTTATTACTGAAATAGACATTTATGGGTCCACTCTTATGTAAGGGTAGTATGTAAGCCTTTTTCAATATTGTAGAGATGTGACATTCCCATATGGAGCTATTTATAAATACAGATATTGGAATGGAGTTGGCTTTATCTGTCCACAGCCAGGATTTGATTCTGAGGAAATATTTATTTATGGTAGAAGTTGGAATTCACTAGAAGGAGAAATGTGTTGAGTGAATGGAGGGGTAGTGGGTTGGAGGTGGTGTTGTGCTTAATTAAAGTAACCACTGCCTGGAGAAAGTCCATGTTGAAGCATGGGGGCTGGTCAGGTAAGAGGTTAAGTTAAAAGGTATGGCTTGAGTTAAACAACTACTGACTGGATGCTTAAAACGTTTAGGGGTTGTTTTGGCAGGTTGTTTGTGAGTTTTAATAATACTGCTTCTTATCAAATTTGATGTTATATTTAGTGACACTTCTCAAATGTTTAAATTGTTGAGAGCTTTCCTGGTTTTTAGAGAATGCTAAGATTTCCAGGCTATGTCTCCTTTGTGTTAGACATGGAGCCAGATTTTGCTTGACTCTTGTTTTATTTTTCTTAGTGGGGCATATTAATTTTGCTTTACCATAAACACTTTGTTGAATTCAATCATGACTTCTTCTATTTGGAGAGATTTTAGTATGCCCTAGTTGTAACTTTTTAGAGTAGAACACATCAGTTTCCAGGTTTGTTTTCTTATGGATTTCCTTATACTGATGTCTTTTTTTTTGTACTAGTCAGTAGTCTGTTTATAAAGGTGGGGAGATGGGCACTAAAGCTGTCTGTTAATAAGCAGGTGCACATGATGTTGTTTGGGTTTGAAATGAGTGTATCTGGTCAGGTGGCTAATTACTTGCAAGAAGCTATAAAGGTTGATACTGTCAGTGGGACTTTTCATTTTGATTCGGGACCAGTCTAGGTTAGATCACATAGGATGATTGTTTCATGATGAATATTATTTGCTATCCAAGATAATATGTCTTCAACAGTGCAGACATTGTTTCTTAGTGGAATGTATAGGGCAATTATACACTGATTCTTGTGTGGATTTAGTTTGATAAAGAAGTTGAATAGTTTTGCATTGTTAAAAACAGGAAGGGTGTGATAAAAGTGGTATTACAGTACATAATGGCTACTCCAACAGCTCTTTTGGCCTTATGGTCTTGACTAAGGATGTTGTATCCTGGTTTGAGAATTTTATTACTTTTTATTTCAGCATTTAACCAGGTTTCTGTGACAACTAGGATGTCAGGGCTGTAGTGTGATATAAATGCACAAAAGTCTGTTAGCTTATAACAGATACTTCTGAGGACTGTCTTAAATAGTTTTTTTAGGCCTGTCTAGTTTGTTGTTCTAGAAACTATCAAGGATAAAATAATGAGTCCAGAGAACAAAACAGTTGGCACGACTCTAAAGCTGACCAGGAGAGTCTGCAACAGTCAGAGCATTGGGCATGGCTGGAGTTTGACTGACTTCTATGACATTTTCCTTTTTTTAAAGCTGTTTTAAACAAATTTTTAAATTCAATTAGATGCTTGGTTACAGATTTTTCATTAAACAATGAACTTACAAACTGACTCCATTCAGATTCCATTTTGTTTATGCTGCAGGCATCTTGGGAAAGTCTGCCATTACAAGTTTCTGTCAGTACTTAAAAACTAAGCTAAGTAATGAAATTTTAGGGATATAAGATTGCAGAAGTAGTACCTTAATTATAGCTCTAAATTTTTAATTCCTAATACATTATCATACTTTGTTAAGTACAAAACTGTGAGCACTTCTTTGCAGACTGCATGCTGTAGGATAAACAGGTAGCTATTGCTGCTGTTCATACTTCTTCCATTTCTATCATGGAATAGCTAATAAATAAATTCATCCATCCGCAATCCCTTTTTTGTACATGGGGTTGGGGTTTCACTTCAACAGTAACAATCGTTTAAAGCCAAGGTGTACACCTCCAGGTAGCTAGCCCTGCTGCATTAGTTCCACCCCACACACTCACTCAAACCTATAGCCAGTTTAGAGTGTTCAGTCTACCAACTGCATGTCTTTGGAATATGGGAGGAAACTGTAGCACCTGCAGGAAACCCATGCAAACACAAGAAAGCACCCCAGCTGAGAATCGAACTAAGGAACCTCTTGCTGTGAGGCAATAACTCAATCCACTGTGCCCCTAAGCTGCTTGGCTAATAAATAAAAATAAGATAAAACTAGTGACCAGGCAGTAAACCTGCTACAGCAAAAAAAGGGAAACTCACACACACCTGGATCTCATTTGCACTACAGTGAAGAATGGGGTGAATGGGACATACAGAGCAGAGAGAGGTGCCAATGAGCTGAACAATGAATCAGATACTAGAGAAGAAATCCAGTTTGCAGAATGCATACAGACAGCTCAGGCCAAAATAATTATATTACTAAAATCAAATCCTGAATTATAGACTATACAGATGTCTGACGCTGTACATAATATAAAGTTTGAGGCTGAAGCAGACAGACAGAATCATTTCAATTTAACAACCAAACCCACATTTAATTTCCTGTTGTTAGATCAAAGTCAGATTAATTTAGCACCTGTTGCAAACTCTGTTGTCTCTTTCTTGACATAGAGAAAGGGATAGGGGAGTTCTAAGTGAAAGACCAACTCTAGTTGTGTCTTGAACAGAAGCTGCTGTTAAAAAAGGGATAATTAGCAGGGCCTGTAAAATATTCCATGGTAACTATAATGATTAATCAGAGAAGGTTAGAAAAGATTGAGAAAAGAGACTGGAAATGCAAGTTACCAAGGAAAAATGAGAGTACATCTATATGGCTTCCATGTATGTGACAAAAGTCCAGAAAGTTTAGGATTTTGCTTGGAAGTGTTTACATAGGCATTTTTATACCCCAAGTAGATTTTAAAGAATGTTTCCTCAGGTAGAAAGCAAATCCTGGAGGTGTGATCAAAAAGAGACATAAATGGCTACATACTTTTGGGGAATTTAATGAGTTACCAGATTTTAAAATTTCCCTACAGAGTATTCCTTCAGAAATGTTGTGGGAGCAAATGGCTATTACCAAGGAAATGATTCTTTTAAGCTGGGATACAAGATCTGAATTGCCTAGACATCATAAGGCCTTACTAAGTTTAAGGCTACTTGCTGCCAAAAAAGCAATTACTAGAAAATGGAAATCAAAATGTCAACCAACTGTAACTGAAGTACTGAAAATTTTAAAGGAGATAAAACTATAAAATTATAGGTAGGAGCTTTAGAAAAGGGAAGGAACAAACTACATATAAATGTTAGCAACAAATATAACTACAGGTTGTTTAAACAGGAAGATGCGCTGGAGTTCAGCCATGTCCAAGTTTCCATAGATAAGATTCCTTACCACATTCTGGCCAGCTACACCTTCTATGACCAGCAAAGCTCATAACTTGCACCTAGATCTACTTCAGGTGACAAGCATCCAAACAAATATTCTATTCATGGGAGACTTTAGATAGTCCTCTATAAACTGAAAATATGCACTGCCTCTAAATCACAAGTACAATGCTTCCTGGACTTTATCAACACAAACACCCTGGACAAGATAATGTGCACTCCAACCAGAGGATCAAACATACTGGACCTATTACTCATCAACATGGGAGACCATTGCAATCCCCTCCCCCCATGTTGTGTCTTCATTGGTGAAGCCAGGCCACAAAGCTCTCTTCCTCAAAATAAAAAAATCAACCTGGAAAATCCAACTAAACCCGTAACAGTTACAAACTGTTCTATAGCAAACTATATCCTATTAAGAAACAGTTTGTAAAAATTCAAGGCTACCCTAAACCCTGAGAACACAGCTACTTATGCAGAATTATACACAGAAACTCTGTACAAACATACCTACCAGAAGTAAATCTGAATCTAACACCATAAACAAACTCCACTGGTGGAATCCTAACCTTAACAGGGTATATAACAAAAGAAAACATTCATGTCCAAAATCAGAAAGAGCAACTCTCATAGAGACAAGAGCTCTCTGATTCAACTAAACAAGAAACTAAGAGGTCTAATAAACTCCAACAAGGCCAATTACAAGGTCAGGATAGCCTCCCATGTTAAGGACAATTACAAGGCTTTCTGCAGCTACATCAGATACACAGCAGTATGCAGAGCTGGTGGTAAATGGCACAGCCTTCCCTGACCAGGGTGACATAGCGAATCTACTGGCTAATACATTTAGCTCTAACATCACCCTGCACTCCCCCCAGACTACCTTCTGTGAAATCCCTCCTAGCATAGCTCCCTGTCAACTATCAACAGGGAGCAGGTCCTGGCAGTGCTCGCTAAGGCCAAAAACACCACTTCAATGGGCTCCTAACAATATCCTTGGTTGCTCCCTAAATAGCCTAAAACATGACCTAGCAGGCCACTAGAGGCACTCTTCAACTATAGCCTCAAAATAGGTTATGTGCCATGTGAATGAAGGGCTGCAACAGTCATCCCTCTTCATAAGAGTGGACCATCAACCAACCCCGGGAACTACAGACCCATCGGTATGACAGTTTAATATGCAAAGTGATGGAATGAATGAAAATGGAAATGATTGACAAGGATATTGGTAATATACAGACACTGGACACATCTCAGTTTGGCCTTGTTAATGGAAAGTCTTGCCTACTCAATCTGGTAGACTTCTTTGAAAGGGTCTTCAAGGCTATGGATGAGTTGAAAATGGTGCGTACCAACTACGTTTATCTGGCCATGGAGTTCAATACAATACCCCATTCAGCTATTGCTGACAAACTCTCAGAACTAGGTCTAAATCCCTACATAATTCACAGAATTGCTGGCTGGCTGGCTCACAGATAGGATCCAAGAAGTCAGGACTGGTGAGACCACCTCTGCCAGGAGATTAATCACCAGTGGAGTACCCTAAGGCTTCATGTTGGGCCCGATCCTTTTTGGCATCTACTTCTCAGAAGTCAAAGCTAATGTCAAAGGACTCTGGCTCACCAAGTTTGCATATGACTGTAACTTTGGAGCTATCATAGACTCCCCTATGACATCAATATCCTACAAGATGGTCTAACACAAACAAATGGCTGGTACCAAAGCCACAGATTAAACCTCAATGTGAAGAAATGCATTATAATGTCCATTGGAAAATCGTCCACCCAAGCAAATTACTACATTGATAAGACACCCCTAAGAGCTGACCCCGTAGTTAGGAAACTAGGAACTTATTGCAGACAGTAATCTGGCCTTCAATTAACTTGTAGCCAAGATAGGAAGAAATTAATCCAATGTCACCCAACTCATAAACAAGAGTATGGCATCCAGGTCCAAGGGAGTTACAGTACCACTTTACTTAGCACTTATTAGACCATCATTGAGTACAATGACCCCTTTGAAATATAGCTAACTAGGCACTTGCAGCAATTGGAATGCCCTCAAATGTTCCTCACTAGGAGAATCCAGAGTATGAATTCCCTGCACTACACAGCTTTCCTTAAGGCCTCATCTCTGTACTCATTCTCTACAGGTTACTTAGAGGCAATCTATGCCTAACATATAAGGCATTCTCAGACGCAGCTCTGATTTTATTTATTTTTTTTATTTTAACATTTGTTGACTGGGAAAGTCTGATTAGGACAGATCCTATTTTCAGTGAAGGCCTGGGGAGAAATTCTCCAAATGCATGTCTTTGGAATGTGGGAGGAAACCGGAGTACCCAGAGGAAACCCATGCAAATGCAGGGAGGATATGCAGACTCTGCCCAGAAGGCACCATGGCCAAGAATTGAACCAGAAAACCTCTTGCTGTGAGGTGACGTTAACCACTGCACCACTGCACCACTGCACTGTCCAATCTGATGGATCTTTTGCACATCCAGAAAACAAACACCAGGAACACTAGAACCAAGGAACTGAACTTTGCATGCAACATAAATAGAAAATGCTGTAGAGACCAATATGTGTCTCACAGGATCCAGGTGCTATGGAATAAACTCGCCATCCACATGAAGCAGAATTCATCCCTGGCTCTATTCAAAAGAAATCTTGACCATTGAATGGAAAATTGTAAATTCTGCCCCTGTCTGCACTCCATACCTCTGATGGACAGAAGTCGAAGGTAAGTAAAATAATCCCAAACTAACATATCTCCCCACATAACCCTTAGTGACCTCTTTGCTAACATACGCCACCATATAGGCGCCCAAGGCACTTGGGGACAAAAATTAGTTGGGTTGTGTGGCTAGGCTTATAAAGACTCTGGTAGTCATTAGCAGAGCTTAAACCTATGAGCCTATAAAAAAATAAATGGAATTTGAGAGAACAATACATGCAGAATAGTGTTCACAAGGAGAACTGAGGTTTAATGGATGGCAGGAATTGAGTATTTTATGTGATGTCAGAGTTAATAATGGTTAAAAGGAATGAAAACGTATTTGTAATGTATAATGCATGAATATGACAAATGTTAATGTGGTTTGTTTCTTTTTTTAATGTGGGTGTGCAAATGTCTTAATAAAGGTGCTTAAAAATAACCTAATCACATGAAGTATATGAAAGTCAGTTAATACTGTTCCATTGTCTAATAATTTAATAAAATGTCAATGTGTATCGAATTGCCATAATATTAAATGCACCTTTTAGTTAACAGTTGAACAAAGTTTAAGTTACTTAATTAAATTTTTTTTTTTGCATGTAAACATGTCAAATAATGCTGGTACAGTTAAAATGTCAGTAACTTTCTGGTTTAAGTTTAAAAATGTTCTCTTAAAGTTAAAGGTTATTAGTTCAAAAATGTTATGGAAAAGGTTTACGTCACACAAGCAGGCTAATGCCAGTTTAAACATACATACTTCAGCACATGCAATTCAACATAATAATTTCAGTTGTAGTAGTTTCATGTACACATGTTCAGAAGGTAATGCATACCATTCAAAATACAGCAGTATTCAACATACAAATGTCAACACAGCCTACATACATAACATGCAAGCAATGTCTCCAATTTACAATACTTCAATTAGTGCAGTGTTTGCACTACATGGAGATGAAAGGAATCAAAGTACATATTTAAATAAAGTATATTTCAGACAAACTGAAAAACAGACTTCAGTGCTAAGTAAAAAAAATGCATTCCATAGCTCGCTGTAAAGATCAGAGCATTAATCTGTCATGGTTTAAGGTTATTTTCACTATTTACAGACAAATTAATTTCAGCTGCACATACAAAAGATACTAGTTCGGAATTAAAAAGGTCAACAGTTATGGCAACTAACAGTTCAAGGTATAAATGGTTTGTATATAATGGTTTAGATTTCAGTAAAGAGATGTGCAAATGTACAGATTTTAAAGAATTGGTTACAATGGAAACATGCAGATTTATGGGTTAAAGATAAAATTAATTCCAGTTCAGCTGATGCAATAGAAGTGCTCAGAAAGACATATTGGGTGTGGTCAGTCAAGAAAAAAGGGTAAATGTTTTAAGGTATATCAGAACTAAAATTCAAATTATTGTTTGTTTAAGAGCTTTGTATTAAAGTGTTGCAATGCATAAACAACATTGTAATATAGACAGAGACAAAGTAATGTTTGCTAGTATACAAAATGCAAAATTTAAAGTCAATGCTACATTGTAAAAGTGACAAGACAGTTAAAAATCAGATCTTATGTATAAAAGAGTACATTATGTAATCAGTTTCAGACTGTATGTGTTTCGTACAGCATATGAACTCAGATCAGTCAACTAGCAAGCTGAATTATGTTATATGGCCTCCATTTTGATAACACATTCTTGCAGCATTCAATACTAATAAAAAGTTAAATGATGTCAGCTAAAGAAATGGTTATGGTGAGACAGTGGGTGGAGTTTCACTCATTGAGCAGTATGTTAAAATCTAAGGGTCACGAGACAAAATGTAAAAACGTTCAACAGCTGAAACTGTTTGTATATAAGTGCAAAAATGCACAGTCTTACATTATTACTTTGATTTTCATTTAAATAAGTTCGCAAACTTGATACAACTATCAAGTTAAATGCAATTGCTACAGCTAAGACCTTAGGAAATAAAACAGACTTCTCCAGTCCCAGCAGTTAAATGTTTTTTTTTAAACAGTGTCCTAAATACTGGACATGGAAACACAGGTGTGTAAAAGCTAATATTAATAACTTAGTTTCAGTTGTTTCCAATAAAGCTAAACAGGTTACTGATTTAAATATTGTTAACTTTTCAAATACAAGGCAGCCCACTATGGTTAATGACTGGGCAAATGATGTACATAATGTACAAAGTTCAAGCCCAAAGGATAATCAAAGATAATCAAAAGTATGCTGTAGCTCAGGTTAATGTTGCTAGTGACATACCAGATTTTCAAAATAAAAATGACGGCAGACCATACATTTCATTATTCAAGACAGTTTCTTGCTATCAGGGTTTAAAAGGTCAAAGGTAATAGCAACCCTTTGGAGTTTGGATTTTTAAGAACATAACAGCAGAATTCTTGTTATGTCAAAATTAAGTGTTGTGTTTGTCTACAGACTTGAAAGAGCTTATGTTTATTTCATGCAGAAAAATGTATATTTATTTTTATGCAGAAAAATGTAAAAGTCAGCACAGCAAGTAATGCTGCCAGTTTATAAATGTTAAAGCTGCATTTCATGCAGAATAATATAAATAAAGTCAGCACAGAAAGCAACGCTACCAGTTTATAGTAGTTAAAGCTGCATTTCATGCAGAAAATGTAAATAAAATTAGGGCAATAAGCAATGCTATCAGATTATAATTGTTAAAGATACAAATGTTATTTTAAGGAACCGATACTAAATACAATCAAAGAAGAGGCTTAAAAAGCCTAACTATAAAAAGAACACTTCAGCATTAAAACAGGCCTTACTTCACTTCATCAGTGACTGGAACAATGCAAAGCAAAATTTGGCAAAGAACTATGGGACAGAAATTGACTGTCTATGTGTTTCAGTTATTTTTTTCAATGCTTTTTTATTTGTGTTCAAATAACACTGTTAAAATGTTTTTATGTTTCAGACAATTGTATTATCTTTTTAGACAATGTTCTCATGTTTTAGTAATAGTTTTCAGTCTGTGTTCAAATGGATTTTGGTTTATTTGTGTTCAGGTAACACTGTCATGTTTCAATGCTGTTAGGATATAACATGTACCAGTTTCAGTTATGTGTTTATCTGTGTTTAGTTAACACTGGCAAAAGATATTCTTTTGGTTTAGTTAGTTTCCAGAATATACATAGCTATTTTTAAATTTTTGGTAGATGCTAATGTAAATATCAGTCAAGTTTCAGAATATGACATTCATATTCGGTTATGTGTTCAGTATAGTACATTTCAGTCAAATCTTACTTCACATTATTCAGTCATTAGTTAAGGGTAAGGTGACAGACTTATTTGTAACAAGCTTATTACATTATTCAGTCATCCATTAAGGGTAAAGTAACAGAATTACTTTTGTTACAGGCTTATTATTTAAATAATAGGTAGTAATAGTAATAGTCAAGGCATTGTACATTTCAGTCAAATCTCAGACTTCACATTATTCAGCCATTAGTTAAGGGTAAAGTGATAGACTTATTTATAATTACATTATTCAGTCATTAGTTAAGGGTGGGCGGATGCGGTGGTGCTACCTCACACCAAGAGGTTCTCTGGTTCGATCCTCAGCTGGGGTGCTTTCTATGCAGAGTCTGCATGTCCTCCCTGTGGTCACGTGGGTTTCCCCCGGGTGCTCCAATTTCATCCCAAAGACATACTGTAGGTGGATTGGACAGTCTAAATTGGCCCTAGGTGTGAGTGCATGCATGTGTGTGCCTTCTGTGGAAGGTTGGGTGCCGGGCTGGCAACTTGACACTGTAAAACTCCACTGCCAATCATGAGTGGACAAGTTATCTGCTGTGGTGACCCCTAACCAGGAAAGGCCAGAAGAAGAAGAAGTCATTAGTTAAGGGTAAAGTAACAGAATTATTTTTACAGGCTTATTATAGTTATTCAATGCACTCAAGGCATAACAGGGCAGGCTTAATTGTTAAGTAGTTTACAGATTACAGTACACATTTACAAATTGCAGTGCACTTTACATTAGTCAGGAATTAAGAATACTAACAAACAATGCAAAGGTATAGACTTAAAATACAGAAAGTATAGGTTTTAGTAAACTATTATAGCTCATAAATATTCATAAAAGTTAAAAAGGTAAGTAGCGTTATAAAATAAATGTAAATAAAATGTATAGCCACAAGTTAACACAGAATATGGTAATTATGCTTCAAGATGATTTATAAAGTTATCTCTTTAGTGCAGATTTCAATTAGACTTCAGAAAATAGCCATCATGCTTGACAGGCTATACAATATGTGACAGAAAAAGCTGCTAAGGAGGGGATTTACTCCATATCCAAGGCAGTACAAGAAAAAAGGCAGAACAAAGGTGAGCCAAGTGAGCTCAACAGTTGAGGCAAATCTGGCAAAGATCCAAGACAGGCACAATTCAAAGTTACCAGTCCAGTCCCTGGAGTAAGGTTCTATGTGTATAATACAGAACAAGGGGCACTTTTGCCCTACATGCCAAAATTATTGGCTAAGCAGATAATAAAGTGCAACCATCAGTTACTAAGTTTTGTAGGTTTTCAGGAATTTTGGCCTATCATAAAGTATAAGTTTTAAATAAAAAAGAAAGTAAGTAAAAGTAAAGAGATTCAGGAGGAGTATATAATATTTCTGCAGACTAACTCTACATTAAGAAAACCTTGGTTGCAGAGAAGGACCAGTTTCATAAAAAGCATGGTGCAGTATACAAATAATTTTTTTAAGCCCTCTTCCTACAGAAAAAAAGGGGGGGGTTAAATAATGTACAAGTTTAAATATATCACTCTCTTTACTCTAAAGACTACAAATCTAGGTAATATGAGATCACATCATAAAGTTATGAGATTTCAATCCAAACAGGCCACAAATGCTCAAATGACACCTAGTGGTCAAACTTAAAATTGCAAGTTTATTCAAATCATAAATTTAAAAGACTTCAATCCAAACAGGACATAAATAATCAAGTGACACCTAGTGATCAAAATTAAAATGGTAGGTTTACCATATATATATATATATATATATATATATATATATATATATATATTTTTTTTTTTAATTTTGTTTTCAGATTATACATCAAGTAGCATAAAAGTTAAATTCAGTAGTTAGCAATATAAATGTAAGGTAACTACAGAAGTAGGTCCCAGTAGACTTTCATCAAGGAACCTCGGGGGCAATAGTTACATCAGGGTTTTTCATTGTACAGATAAATGGTGTTTCATTTATGCGTACATTTTAGAAAGCAGAAACAAAGAATCTTTCACTGAATGTTGACCTTGCTGGCTAGGAAATTTATGCATACATTTTAGAAAGCAGAAACAAAGAATCTTCCACTAAATGTTGTCCTTGCTGAAATAATAAGAATCAAGAGATAAGTTAAGCTAAAAACAAGACGTAGCCTGAGGATCAAGGATTAGGGGCTGGATATAGTCAATAGAGAAAAAATACTGAAAAAGAGAATATAATATTGCTGTGTTCAGGATAGCAGGGCAGTTAAAGCTAGTAAGTTTATTCGCCCTGTTACTTCAGAGAAGATGTTTAACACTAGAGCATGAGTACAGAAAACAGGTCATCTAGAGACTATGTCAGTTTACTTTGTTCAGGACAATCAGAATGATGTACAGCAACTTGAATTGTTTATCAAAACTGTTAATGGAGAGAGTATTCGGATATTGTAAACATTTAATAAAACGTTATTAAATGAACTACAGTGTTTGGAGAATTCATGCTAAACAGTGCACAAGACTTGGGTCATAAGGGAAAGACTGACACCTATTGAGGCACGAGCTTGGGTAATTAAGACTTTCATTTCTCAGTCTCTTGGCATACAGTGTTTCCAGCTAATTAAGGTACAGTACTGCATTATCAAATCTTACATTATTCTTATAAGTAAACATTGTTTTCTGATGTGTTTATCTGTGTGTGTGTGTAATATATTACAGTACTCTCCCCTGGCTTTCCCTCTAAATTAACATAGGCCTGATTTTCTCTCACTTTGTATTGCAATTCTTGTTCGTATTATACTAACTTATGTTTAATTTCTCTATAAACTGGCCAACATTTCTCTAACTATTAAATCATTATCATATAACTTGAATCAATTCTTAACCGATATTTTAATATTATGCAAAATTTGGTATGATTATTTAAACTGTAGTTTTTTTTTTTTTTATTATTATTTTCAAAGACTATAAAATTATTGTTCTCAAAATGTTTTGTAATATTTTGGAGCTTGCCTCACTGGGCATCTGCTGAAAATTGGCTCCTACCCATGTGGACTTTCCCAGTAATCAATGTCATAAATAAATAAATATAAATATAAAAAGAGAGAGCTATAAATAAATAAAAATGTGTGTGTGTGTGTGTGTGTGTGTGTGTGTGTGTGTGTGTGTGTGTGTGTGCACGCGTGGTCTTGTGTGTGTGTGTGTGTATTATAACAAGCCATTGTAATACCTTGTTATTAGTAAGTATATGTCCATGTAGAGTTAAACACTTTTTTTCTAATATTTGTCAGGGGTTTTTTTTGATAGCACTGAGTTAGTAGTGGCTCCAGAATATTTTTGCATGTTCATTCAATTGGACATGAAGAAATGTTTTTGTTTTATTTATTTTTGCATATGTAACCATTTTTTAACATCTTTCCTTTGTTGTTATTTTCCATGCTGTACAATCTGTTTGGCTCTACTGTTACATTTCTCTAAATAGTGATACTGGCAACAACTGATGCTTTTGTCTTTATTATTCTGACAGTTTTCTGGAGTGCCAGCTGCTTGAGTGATCTTATTCTGCTTGGATTAGTTCTATTTTGTTTTTGGTGGATGGCCTTTCTATCTCTTCAAGGGCTCAGTCTGCTGCTGGTAACAGTTCTTGTTCTCATCTTTGGAGTGCACCACATGTTCATACTGCTACAGCCACTGGAGTAAGATGAAGCTGGAACGTGACCTAATGCGCAGGCTTCATCTGTTTCAGATAGTCAGGAGTTGGACATCCAATTGGGATCTTAGCCTTTTTTCAGTTTGTTTTTCCTGTTCCTTTTGCCATCAAAGTTTTATTTAAGTTTTCAGGCCATCTCTGAAGGTAACACATTTGTTTGACAGCTGTGAAAATCCAGTCAAGAAATGGGCTATTTCTGGGGGCTGACTGCATTTTTGCTTTGACAGAAGGAATGTTTGACCAGTTCTGAAGATGCAATTCTTTATTTAACTAAAAACTAGAAGTGCTTCTACTAAACCAAGAGGTGCTGCTCCCATTTCCAAATCATGTTTGCAACACTTTAGTGTATAGCTAGAATTTAATGTTTATAGCTGCTGTGGTTTCTTAAGAAAACATTTTCTCGTGCTATTTCAGTATGGCTGTCATTGTTAATTTACATCTTTATCAGTACTTTGCACATATGACCATCATTTTCTACAGCATAGTGACTTTATGACTCATTAGCATTTCCTTACTGATCTTGGTGCAGTGGTCAACGTTGCCTCAAAGCAAGAGGTTCTCTGGTTCGATTCTCGACTGGGGTGCCTTCTGTGAGGAGTATGCATGTCCTCCCTGCATTCGTGTGGGTTTCCACCGGGTACTCCAGTTCCTCCCACATTTCCAAAGACATGCGTCTAGAGCATTTCTCCCTGGGCCTCCACTGAAAATAGGCACTGCCCTAGTTGGACTTTCCTGGTTAACAAATGTTAAATAAAATAAATAAATAAATCAATATATTAGAGTAACTTTGACCATTCATATTACACTTTGTCAATTATATACAGCACAGATTGATGTCATTGTAAGTCTAGCTTTCATTTATATTTATTATGCTTTTTCATTTTATTTTTTTCCTATTTGTGAAGTCTAGTTTTGTGTTTTAACTATAGTTTGCATTTGCTGCCTGGTCTTTATATTGGATCTGTTGTTACTTTGTTTATAAACATTATTGTTATGTAAAGTGCTTAGGTAATAAGCACTGTAATAAATTTGAACTTGTAGACGTATCTGACCATCAATATTTTTTTAATTACAGTTTTGGAACCTTTGCTTTGTAAAAATTAATGAACTCTGTAATTTGATCCTTGCACTGTAGCATTATTAAAGTCAGTTGTCTGTACATCAGAATCAACATATATATTTCTCTAAGACTTTCTTATACACAATTACTTTTAGCCTAAGGTCGCTACCTCTTATGATTCCCAAATACCAGTCCAGCTTACAACCTGACTATCCCAGTTATCTCATGCACTTCATGATGGTAGAATGCTAAAAGACTCACTGTGGATGGGACATGGAACACTTATTCCAGCAGCCTGAGAGGCTTTCTTTAATTGCCACTCACACTGACCTGGCCATTTACCAGCTGGTGCCACCACCCTTTGTAAAACTGAAATGGCTACTTTGTTTGTCTGGAAAAGGACATTTTCCCAACAGCTGGTAGGACTGCCCCATTTTCCTGTGTGTTGGAGGTGGGAGGGACAATGATATTTTTTTTTATTTTTTTTTTATTTTACATTTGTTGACCGGGCTAGTCCAGCTGGATAATTTCCATTTTCAATGGAGGCCGGGGGAGAAAAGCTCCACAGATTAAAAACAAGGTTATAGAAATTAAACATTTAGGCAACAATGCATACATATTAGTCTAGATAAAGTAATAAAAAATACATAGTGCTATCTATGTATTGAGAAAGGCATTAATTCTTTACACTACAATTTTATGAGGATATACATACTTTTAAAAGACATTGTTTGTACCCTTTTTTTTTTTTTTTAAGAGAACAGTAGTAACAGTACAGTTATTAAGTCATTTGTGATCACAGAGAAAGATTGCAATTTTGAAATAAGGAAATATGATAGTAGAAAGAAGAAAGTAGATTAGTCTGGATTGTTACAAGAGCAGAGCCAGAAGTTGTTCAGATGTAGAAGAAGTTGTTTTTTAAAAAGATGAAAGGAGCCTAGAGAGGTAATGTGTGAGGGGAGGTTATTCCATATTTTCCCTACTGAGTTCGAGAATAGGCAGTTACCTGCAGAATTTGTAATTCTAGTTGTATTGACTTGTAGCTTTTCGGCAGATCTCAGCTGTTTCAAGTTATTGTAGGGGGTCAAGAGGTTACTGAGAGCTGGTGTTTTTGATGGTTGATATAGAATGTTATGTGTAATTAAGAGTTGTTGATAGATAAGCTTGTTAGGTAGTTCTAACCAGTGTAAGTGTTTTAAGTTTAGACAGTGGTGAGTTCTGTACTGGGATGCTGTGGCAAAACGAGCTATATTGTGGTAGGATGTAGTCAGTTCTTTCAGGTTGCTTTTAGAGAGATTAGTGTAAATAGAGGAAGCATACAGTAGGGTAGAGATAAGATGTGATTGTGCTAAGGTGGTCCGTGCTTCTGGTGTAAGGAAGGGTTTGATTCTGTACAGTGAACCAATCTTTTTATTAACTGCTTTTATAGTGTTATTGATGTGACAATCATAGTTAAGATTATTATCAATAGTAACACCAAGTAGTTTGGTAGTAGAGTCTGGGGAGATGAGGGAATTATCACTTGCAGTAATAGTGAAGTTTAGTTGAGAAGATTTGTGGGTAGGTGAGAATAGTAATAGTTTTGTTTTCTTGGAGTTGAGGAGAAGACATCTTTTTGAGAACCACTGTTCGACGGTAGAAAAGGTAGATTGTGTGAGTGACTGGAGTTCAGATTGAGTGGAAGCTGTGCAGATAATTGTAGAATCATCTGCATATTGTATACAGGTAGTGTTTTGGATAGAAGATTGAAGATCATTAATAAAGATAAAGAATAAGAGTGGGCCTAGTATGGATCCTTGAGGTACTCCTAAAGAGATAGGTAGTAGAGCAGATAGAGAATTTTTCCAGAGTACTGCTTGTTGTCGGTTTTCAAGATAGGATGAGAACCAGGTTAAGGAAGAGAAATCTAAGGCAAGGGATTTTAATATGTGTAGAAGAAGTGTATGGTTGACCATGTCGAAGGCTTTTGATAGGTCTAGGAAAAGAGAAGAGGTTAGTTTGTTGTTGTTACGGTTACAGTTGATGGTGTTGGTAAAAGAAAGTAGTGCAGTGGTAGTACTATGTGAAGGTCTAAATCCATGTTGAGTGTTTGCTAGAAGGTTGTTATGAAGGAGATGGTTAAGTAGTTGTTTGTGTATACATTTCTCCATGATTTTAGCTAGTGGAGATAATAGCGCTATAGGGCGAAAGTTAGAAAGGTCAGTGGATTTGCCTCCTTTGTGTAAGGGTATGATGTGTGATATCTTCCAGATTGCTGGAAATGTACTTTCTTTTATGGATCTGTTTATTAGGATAGAAATAGGGTAGGCAATAGCTTTAGCTGCTACTTGAAGGAATTCAGCAGGAAGCTTATCTGCTGAGGGGGTAGTGGGTTTAAGTTTTTGTAAAAGAGATTGTATGTAGGAGGTGGGTATGGGTTGAAGTTGAAGGGGAAGAAGGGAATTGTTGATGTTACTTAAGAGCAGTTGGAAAGCATCAGGAGATAAGTGGTTAGCTA
>NC_056746.1:908831922-908857684 GCF_019279795.1 Protopterus annectens
CAGCACTTACTGTTTCCTACTGTTCAGGTTTTGTTACACTGCTTATAAGCAATCAATGAGCAGAAGGAAAGTTATGACCATACTTTTTTCCACTAGACAGTAAAAACATGATGACTTTCAGAAAGCTTGCATTGAGCAAGCAGAAGCAGCACTGCTATATTATCAATGTGACATTCTCATCCTGCCTGCAGCCAAATCGTTAAAGTGTGTGTGTATGTGTGTGTGTGTGTGTGTGTGTGTGTGTGTGTGTGTGTGTGTGTGTGTGTGTGTGTGTGTTTATTTTTTCTGGTGTTTAGGAATGCCTCATAATTGAGTATTATAGGCAGTGAAACTATTCAGGTCATTGTTAGATATTATCCCTGTTTGATGCTGAACACATCTGTGAAAATTGGATTGAAATTAGTGCTACTATACTTTCCTTCCCTGTCTTTTTACATACAGCTGTTCCCTCACTTTACGATGCAAAACAAACGCAAACATGCCAGTTTCAAACATGCTTTGGTGCAGACTTGAACTAAAATTGGGAACTGCATGGTGTACTGTCAGCTCTAAACAGAAAATAAGAACCAAAAAATATATATGAGGTAGATACTACACGACAATGAAAGCAAACCAGATAAGACAGTACACAAAATGATAAATCCAAGGGTAGATGCTAAAAAATCATTCCTTTATTCGAAGTAGTAAGCGCTTGCACATCTCTCAGGGCGCTTCATCAGACTTAAGATGAACTTATACATTCAAAAGTGCTTAAATAACAGTTATGCACCTATGAAAACATAACAGAGTAGTCTTTTCAGTGACTTGGTATTTCTATAACTGAAGCCAGGATTGGTGCCTACCAAGCTCTTAATACTATCATCTAATTGTAGAATTCCCCAATGTTTTTTAATAATATCTATAACAGAGCTATTGTTGTTAGTATAGGGAATAACTATCCATCTCCTTTCTTGTCCATTCCTAGTATGCTGTATCCGTAATGGATTGCTTCTCTTAATAGGGGGTAACCCTGCTTCATCACGTTCAACTTCATGCAATCCTGTCAGGTCTCTCCTATGATAACCCCTCTCCATAAACTCCTGTTCCATACCTACAATAGCTTCAGAGAATACAGAATCATCACTTATTAAGCGAGAGTGGTGCACTGCCTGGTTCTTAATTATGTTCTTATGTATGTGTGGAGGGTGCATACTATCTCTATGCAGGATAGCATTCTTCCTACAGAGTTTCCTATAAATCTCTGTGGTTAACGTCTCTTTATCCTTACATAACAGAACATCTAGAGACTCAATCCTTCTCTGTGAGATCGTACTAGTCAATGTCAAGAAGGTCGTAGTTCCATTTATATATGTAGTAAAGTCTTCCAAGCTTTCCAAATCACCTCCCCAAATCAAAAAGACATCATCCACAAACCTCCTATAGTATTTAATAAACTTAGAGTATGTAATATGCTCTAATATATAGATAGATTCCCAATATGCCAATACTAGATTGGCATAGGAGTTAGCACAAGATGTGCCCATCGCTACTCCTGTTATCTGAAGGTAGTAGCCACTATCAAAAACAAATGCATTATTTGTGAGAACTAACTCTAACAACATAGTAATCCTCATAATCTGATTGTTGTTCAAACCTTTACGTAATAAATACAATCTCAGAAAATCCACACCTACATCATTCAGTATGCTGGTAAATAATGATGTAACATCTAGTGTTACCATGTAATCTGAATCTTTAAGCTTATTATCAGAATTATAGGGTGCTAACGTTTCTAAGCATTGTTGAGTATCATGTAAGACTGAATCTGTAGAGTCCACTATGGGTCTTAATTGTTTCTCCAAATAAATTGACATACTCTCAGTCAATCAACCCTTTCCAGAAACTATTGGTCTCAGTGGAGGTTTGTCCATGGCTTTATGTACTTTGGGGAGACCTCTAAATATAGGTACTAAAGGCTTGTCAATTAAGAAATACCTATACAAATCGTCATCAATTATATTACATATCAGCATGTCATACAAATCAGCATGTACTGTTCTAATTAGTTTATCTAAATCAGACATAGTAAGTTTCATATAAGTAGTATTATCAGATAACATTTCAGCAATAGTGGTGTTATAATAGCTTTTATCCAATAACACTGTTGCACCCCCTTTATCTGCTGGTCTTATTATTACATCAGCATTATTTTGCAACTTATTCAGAGCCAATTTCTCATCTTTGGTTAGATTGAAAAATTCAGGTTTCATCCTATTGTTCTCAAATTGCATTAAAAAGTCATTAGTACAAGCTTTCTCAAAACATTCAAGTAGGGAATGTAAAACAGGTGTATAAGCTGAAGGTTTCCTAAACAAAGAAACATTAGTACTGTTCATTGTATTATTAGCAAACTGCAATCCCAGTGCAACATACTAGTAAAGCATTTGATATATACAATCAAACTACTCACATCCACACCTTGTGAAGGAATAAAAGACAAACCCCTGTTCAAAACTGATCTTTCACATTCTGATAATACATACTGTGATAAATTAATCACTAAGTCCGTTGTATAGGTTTCAGTGACTTCCTTTGAAATTCGAGTTGTCCTTCTGATGTTTTTCTCTTTCTCCCCTTGTATTGTGGACTCCATACCTGTCTATTGGCCGCTCTGAACGGTAATGGAAAATGGAGGCCATTAACATCATTCTCTCCTAATTGAGAGCACTGTCCATTAGCCTGCATAGTTTTACTCCGCACCACCTGCTCGCCAGCGACCTCAAGATCAGGTATGCCAGTTACTGCTGTCAAAGGAGGACGCGTATCTGATCGCGGTTCTATATCAGCTATATTGAGAGGAAATGGAGCCGTATTACCAGAAGTAGGGGGAACCAAAAGATCAGAACGCGCAATAGATGGTTTCACAATGCTGGTAGCAGTGCCTTATCTGGTTTGCTTTGATTGTCGTGGCGTATCTACCTCATATATATTTTTTGGTTCTTATCACAGTTTTTTGTGAGGTGATACCTTACCCTGGAGCAGTGTTTTTTGGTTTGTGCTATATTTGTTTTTTGGACACACCAGGGACATGACAGAAGAAACCAGGTTAACACCTAATGGAGCTACAGCATCAAGGACAATTGACTTTACACAGATGTTGTGTATGGATGGGAGTCCTTTATTAAGACTCTCATATGCCGAATTAGCTAAAGCAGCCCTTGCACAGAAAGATACAACACTACATGTTGATGCCTTACAGTCAATGAGAAGATTAGATGTTTTAAGTAAGATTAAAAATGCCCAGTGGCAGAAGAGACATATGGAAGCATGTATAAAGTTTAAGATTGTTCCCAGGGGGCTCCGAATACTGAAAATGCCAACCTTTGGGTCAGCTTATCCTGAGTTGCTATCTAAATGGCAGCAACTAAATCTAGAGACAAGCTATGGGTATATGAAGCTCCTCATTGAACAATATAGTACTATAGAAGAGGAACTTCACCAAGAAGCTCTAGCTTTAGAGAAACGACTGACATCTATTCTTACAGACATACAGAAAGATAATTTTTTCACTGATATAGTGACTACCCTAACAGCTCTGGATAATAAGTTACTCCTGGCCAAGAAAAGAAAACTAGAGAGAGATTGCTCTGATTTTTCCCGAGGGAATGTATTTTCTTGGCCTAGGGAATCCACTCGACCTGTTAACAGTGTAACTAAAAGATCAGTTTTGAAAAGGGTTTGTCTTTTATTCCTTCACAAGGTGTGGATGTGAGTAGTTTGATTGTAGATATCAAATTCTTTACTAGGAATGTTGCACTGGGATTGCAGTTTGGTAATAATACAATGAACAGTACTAATGTTTCTTTGTTTAGGAAACCTTCAGCTTGTTTTACATCCCCTACTTGAATGTTTTGAGAAAGCTTGTACTAATGACTTTTTAATGCAATTTGAGAACAATAGGATGAAACCTGAATTTTTCAATCTAACCAAAGATGAGAAATTGGCTCTGAATAAGTTGCAAAATAATGCTGATGTAATAATAAGACCAGCAGATAAAGGGGGTGCTACAGTGTTATTGGATAAAAGCTATTATGACACCACTATTGCTGAAATGTTATCTGATAATTTGACGTTGACTAGTACGATCTCACAGAGAAGGATTGAGTTTCTAGATGTTCTGTTATGTAAGGATAAAGAGACGTTAACCACAGATGTTAACCACAGAGATTTATAGGAAACCCTGTAGGAAGAATGCTATCCTGCATAGAGATAGTATGCACCCTCCACACATACATAAGAACATAATTAAGAACCAGGCAGTGCACCACTCTCGCTTAATAAGTGATGATTCTATATTCTCTGAAGCTATTGTAGGTATGGAACAGGAGTTTATGGAGAGGGGTTATCATAGGAGAGACCTGACAGGATTGCATGAAGTTGAACGTGATGAAGCAGAGTTACCCTATATTAAGAGAAGCAATCCATTACGGATACAGCATACTAGGAATGGACAAGAAAGGAGATGGATAGTTATTCCCTATACTAACAACAATAGCTCTGCTATAGATATTATTAAAAAACATTGGGGAATTCTACAATTAGATGATAGTATTAAGAGCTTGGTAGGCACCAATCCTGGCTTCAGTTATAGAAATACCAAGTCACTGAAAAGACTACTCTGTTATGAAAAGAAAGGGAGAAATACAATTATTTCCCATAGGAAGGGAATATATGTATGTCATAACTGTAACCACTGTGGTTTTATTATGAACTCAAATATATTTGTACATCCGGATACAGGTGTTAGATATGAGTTTAACCACTATGCAGATTGTAAATCTAGAAATGTGATTTACCTTGGTCTTTGTAAAAAATGCCAATGTTTTTATGTTGGCAAGACCAATAGAACACTTAGAGAACGGATTAGGGAACATGATTATGCGATTCATAGAGAGAATGAGGGTAACACCTTGGCTAATCATGTTTTGCAACATGACACGACACATGTTTTTAGTTTTATGGTTTTGGAACACATGTACGCTACAGAGAGGCTAGGGAACATCAGGAATAGCACTGAAAAGGAGGAAGCTAAATGGATCATTAAGTTGGCAGCTGATAAGGGACATGGCCTCAATGATAAACTTTAATTGAGACCATTTTTAGTAGATAGGCCATTTAGACACTAGTATAATGTTTATAGTAAGTTTTATATAGATGTTTATATGTGATTACTATGAAACAGGTATTATGATATTTTATTTAGTGTGATATGTTTTTTATATATTGGCTTTTATAGCCATGCTTTTTAATATATTGGGTTCTATGTTTTATATTCCTTCTTATGTGAAGCTTTGTGCTTCTATTTTGAATCAGTTTTACACCAATAGTATTGTTTTTTATTGCTATATATTTGATACTATGTTTTCATAGGTGCATAACTGTTATTTAAGCACTTTTGAATGTATGAGTTCATCTTAAGTCTGATGAAGCGTCCTGAGAGACATGAAAGCGCTTACTACTTCGAATAAAGGAATGATTTTTTAGCATCTACCCTGGGATTTATCATTTTGTGTACTGCCTTATCTGGTTTGCTTTGATTGTCGTGGTGTATCTACCTCATATATATTTTTTGGTTCTTATCACAGTTTTTTGTGAGGTGATACCTTACCCTGGAGCAGTGTTTTTTGGTTTGTTCTAAACAGAAAATAATAAGTTTATTTTTTTTATTGCACGTTGTCTAATGAGACTGTACTCTAATATTTCAGGTAAAACCAATGGACTTGTTTATGCATAGAGTCAAACTCTTCAGGTGTGCACCTTATAGTCAGTTTGCACAAGAAAATACTGAGTGTACTTTCAAGTGTACTTTTACTTGTGTCTTGTGTGAAGTGACAGTTTTATCTGAAATATTAGTATCCAAATAGTATAACGATATACAGATGCATTGTATTTTTATTAGAATATTAGTTACACTGTTGCAGTAAAAAACAACAAATTAGTACTTGAAAATTAACACTCTGTTGTAATTTAATATATATAGTGGCTCAGTAACTTGAAGATGGCTGCAGGGGAGGACATGTGCACCCATCCTGGTGACAGGGTAGTGCAGAGTACAGCCAACTGAGTTCAGCACGGTTTCCCTTGGAGGAGTGGATGAATTGTTAATGTGTGTCCTGGGGACAGACCTTAGGCTCACCAAGCAGCAAGTATATGGTAGCCTTCATAACAACTAAACTGAAGTATGCACAGATATGGGGAAGCTATGGTGTATCATTACAGTGACACACATTACTTGTTCTCCTCGTAAGAGGTTAGGGTTGGCCCAAAACATGCATCCTCATACTTAGGATTCTGTTAAAGAGATTAAGCACCCTTATCACTTCCTGTATGACAGCCCTCTCTGGACAGGACTTGCCCTGATCCTGGGTGAAATTCACAGGGTAGAGGAATGAATAGACTCTGTCTGAATGCAGGGAGGTGTGTTAGCTTTTAGGCATGCACAAGGGCATAATTACCAAAAAAAAAACTGCAAAGTTCAAAGCAGACATTTAAAAATCAAGTATGAGTCTTTCTTAAAGGACACTTTCGCTCCACCAAAATTAATGGTGAAAAATATAGACTAGAGTCTCTAGTACTTTCTCCAACAATTAGGTGTATTTACTGTTTTCTTTGCACCTTTTTTTCAATTTTAATATCTCTGTAGTTTAGAAGGGTTTTAATGAGTGGTGAATTATATTTCAAATCAAAATCATAAAAACTCTACTGATCATAAATAAGCTTAGCTCACATATTTAGGAAGAAGACATGGGTCCACTTTATATTCATGTGACAAAGTTAATAAAGAGCATGATTACTGAAGAAAAGCACTTCAGCATGTTATTGTAGCTGTACACCTGTTACTAGAAGGAGGATTACCATTTATTTATTGACATTTACTGACATTTGATTACCAGGAAAGTCCGACTGGATAGAAGTCCATTTTCAGTGAAGGCCTGAGGAGTAAAGCTCCAAATTATTACAAAACATTTTAAGAACAATGATTTTACAATTTTCAAAAATAAAACAAAAACATTGGCAGTTTAAATAATTATAACAAATTAGACATAAATTAAAAACACTGATTAAGAATCGATACAAGGTACATGACAATCACTTAATATTTAGAGAAAATTTAGACCGTTTGTAGAGAAATTAAAGGTAAGTTAGTTTAATACCAGTAGGAATTACAATACAAAGTGAGGGAAAAACAGCTTATGGTATGTTTAGAGAGATGTCAGGGAAGATAATTAGATAGCATTAAGGAAGTAAGAGAAGAGGGGAGAGAAAAGAAGTATAAGGAATGAAATGGTACTTGTTCACATTTCGGGATATAGTATATCCTGGTTTTGAGCAAGAACAGAGTCAGATTTTAGCTCGTAAGTCTTTCAGTGGTTTTGAAAGATGGGAGGAAAGGTATAGACCCAATGGATACAGGTAAGGAGTTTCAGGCCTTAGCAACCTTGTACGAATACAGGCAATGCCCAGCAGATTTGATATATTTGTAGACAGACAGGAGTTTTTTGGTCACTGGATCACAATCCTGACTGGGTGCATAGTTGTATAGAATGTTTTTTAGTGCTAGACAGGCATATGGATGCTGGGTAATTTTATAGGTATATTGTTCAAGTCTTCATTTTTGTGAAGCCTGGAGGTTAGAAAGGATGGGAGGGGCATAAATAAGAGTGGGGAGAAGATAATTAGTGGCACGTGTTGTTTTAGTTGCATTGGTGAGAAGGCTTTTGGCTCTGTAAAGAATCCCTTGTTTTTGATGAGTTTTCGTATGCAATTTTGTACATGCAGGTCAAATATAAAATTATCATCTGCTATCACCCCTAATAGTTTGCTATAAGAAGTGACTTCAATGTCTGTATTATCAAGAGAAAGGATGTTAAATTTAGTTTTTTTGTGAGAGAAAGATTTGGGGAAAAAAGTAGTAGGTTGGTCTTTTTTGGGTTGAGCATGAGTTGTGAGTTACAAAGCCATGTTTCAATGGCCTAAAGCCTCCTAGGTCATTTTTAGGAAGTGTACCATGTTTTCAGATGTATAAATGAGAGTGGACTCATCTGTGTATATTATTAGGATGGCCTGTTGTGTGGTAGTATAGAGAGTGTTGGTGAAAATGTTAAAGAGGAGGGGACCATGGATAAAGCCTTGTGGTATATCGGTGGTGAATGGGAGTTAAGGAGAGAGCATGGAGTGCCATTTTACTGACTGATATCTATTGGACAGGTAGCTTTTGAACCACAGATGGGTGGGCTGAGAGGGACCTAGTGAGGACATTTAAAGTAGAAGTCTGCTGTGACACATTGTGTTGAAAGCTTTAGACAAGTCTAGAAATAAAGGAGATACTAGTTTGCCATTATCTCTAGCTTTTTTGACAGTTATCTATATATGTTAGATGGGCAATGCTAGTACTATGGGAAGGATGGAAGCCTTGTTGTGTAAAGGATATGAGTTCTTCCTTCAGGAGATAGTCTAGCAATTGTTTTGAATAGATTTTCAAGTATTTTGGTGAGGGAAGATAAGACTGCAATAGGTCTAAAGTTATTAATGTCTGCTGAATTTCCTCCTTTGTGCAGAGGGATAATGTGTGACTTTTGCAAGAAAGAGGGGACATGCGATTCCTGGATTAACCTATTTATAAGGATTGAGATAGGATAGGTAATGCTATTGGCTGCTAGTCTTAGCTATTTGTTTGGAAGATTATCAGCTGAAGAAGAGCATGGTTTATGTTTGTTTAAGAGTAGTTTTATACAAGATGTAGGCACAGGTTTGAAGGTGAAAGTGGATGTGATGATATGTGGCTGTTGGGAAGAGTTGGGATTAGATGTTAAGGAATCCTTGGTTAAAGATGCTATACTATCCATAAAAAAAGGGTTGAACTGTATCGCAGTTTTGACTGGAGAGTTATCGAAAGGGAGGTTTGAGTTGAATTTTTTTGGCCAGGATGTAATATTTCTTTACAGGATGTCCAACATTTTTTAAGGTTTGTTTAGTATTATTTTGAGTTATTATAGTATAGATATTTGTCTTCATTTATTTGATTTTAAGAATGATTGCAAAGCATTTTGAAGTTTTCAAGATATTGAGGTCTTTTATATTTTTGCCATGCTTTCCATATTTTTCTCTATCCTACATTAGCATTCTACTCTTTTTGGATAGCCAAATTGCATTATTTGTTTTCAGTCTCTTCCTTCTAGGAGATGCAAGACTATTTAGGTTATTTAGAAAAGTTGTATTGAATTAAATTACAGCGTCGTCCAGAGGGAGGATTTTTAGGAAGTTCCAGTTAATAGATGATAGTGTAGTAATGAATCTTTTATGGGTTAAACTTGGAAAGGTTATGTGTTGTTTTATAAATATGCTGTTTAACTGGATGTATGAGATATCGAGTCATATAGAATGGGAGATGATCAGTGACAGAGTCTGACATTGTGATGGAGTATTTGTTAGCATCTGATAATAGGATCCAGTCTAATAGAGAATTTGATGTCTTGCTATAGTGTGTGCAGCTATTAATTAGTTGTATGAAACCATGTAAGCTCATACTAGATGTAGGGAAGTTAGAGTTTATGTCCAACCAATTGACATTCACGTCACCTAGTAATATTTTTTCTTGTGGAAATGTTAAGGATATCCAATGTATCTGTATTGCCTCCAGGATGGATATAAAAGACAGTAATACATATTTGTTTATAATTGTTTATTTTGAGCAAAACAATAAGAAGCTCTGCTGATCTGAGTTTTGGTATTGGTTTGCTGTAAGTGGAAATGTGGGAGGTATTGGGGAATATTAAAGCAATACCACCACCCTTCCTCTTTATATGGTCATTACGGATGATATTATAGCCAGGTGGTATAACTTCGGAGTTGTTTTAAGCCAAGTTTCAGTTACAGCAAGAACATCAGGCTTATGCTGGGTAATCCAGGTGGGTTCCTATTAAATCAGTGAAGATGCATTCTTTTCGAATGCGTGTTGATCTAACTTGAAAGCACAAAAAGCAAAATAGCGAAACGACATATAAGCAAATTCTTTCCCTGGGAAAGAAATCACTTAGACGCTTCCATTACTTTGACGTTTTTGTCACCGTAGTGTGATCTCGGAATTGATATATTTAAGTAGGGGAGGGGGGGCACACCCCCTCACATAATTTTATGTAATGTTTTATATATATATATATATATATATATATATATATATATATATATATATATATATATATATATTATTTATTTATTTGTTTTTTGTTTTTGTGGAACAGTGATTTTCTTTTTCCCTTTGGCTCTCTAAGCCAACAGAGCTGACAAGGCTTTAAATAAATTTTAGGATAATGAAAGTGAAAATGGTATTACCAAGTTAGAAGCCAATAATATTCTTGATAAAACTGGGAACTCTAAATTAATGTTTATGCTTATTCTATGGCACTGTGTATTGAATCAGTTCCATAAAACTATCAATATATTACACAACACTTAAGCATGATTAAGTACATGTTCGTTATTACAGTACTTAAAAGAAAACAGAAATATTCTTGATGAAAATGAACCAAAGGACAAAGAAAAACTGCCAACATATAGGTTTCAAGACACAACTTTAGAATAAAATGTACCATCTCAAGAGTAGGTTCATTAGAAAATAATTTACAAAAGACAGCCAAAGTACATAAAATAATGTATATGAAATATTCTTAAGTTTTTAAACTTGATAAAAGTATGACACTTTTAATAAAGGGCTGCACTGAAGATGCAGATGACAGTATTTATGGGAAAATACCACATTTTTTCATTTGTATATCAAGACAAATTATCCCAAAAAGAGAGTTTACTTACACAGATGTGTACAATCTAACAATTTAAGATAAAAATACAATCTGCTTTTTCCAAACGTGTAAACTGTTTTTAATTGTTTCTGATCTGTTAATATATCATTCAGGAAAGAGATTATATAGCTGGCTAAACAGGATAGAAATTTAATCTCAAGAAATAATTCTCTGAATCAAACTCTGTTCTATGAAGATTTTATGTATCCTTCCCTAAAATTAGGAGTATATATTACCCCCAAGTATTTTAGTTGATAAGTTAGCTTAATCTCATTCTCCAGGAAGCAAAATTGCATATGTCCAATGGGATCTAGTGGGAAGAGATGACATTTGTTGGGATTTAGTTTGTAATTTGAGACCTCTGAGAATTTGTCAATGGCTTTCAGTATTTTAGGAAGATCTGTTGTGGGGAGTTGTAGCTATATATATTTAAGTCGTCAGCAAATGCCGAATATATAATTTTAGTATTTAATACTCTTGGAATGTGTAGAAAAGATTTTTGTGATATAAAAAGGAGTAGGGGGTTGAGATATAGATTAAAGAGGTAGGGAGAAAGTGGACACCCTTGTCTTGTGCCACTTGAAATGGGGATAGGTTTTGTTCTATTATTGTTAATATGAATGGAACTAGAGGCCATCTGATATAAGACCTTAACTTTATTAATAAATTCTTGAGGAAATCCAAATAAAGGCATAACATTAAATAAAAAGTGTAGATTTACTCTGTCGAAAGCTTTGCTAGCATCTGCGGCAATAATTACATGATAATATTACATGATAGAGCAAAATCCCAAAAAGGGAAGGCATCTTTGATCAGCACTAGCAAAAAACTACGATCCCTCATAAAATCATCCAAGGCCAACTTTGAGAGAAAAATTGCCATAGATTCAAAAGACAATCATAAGGCCTTCTTCAGCTATGTCAGAAACCTGGGTGGAAACTCCCAGATATGCTCAGAATTAGTCCAAAATGATACAAAAATCACTGAACCCACAGACATTGCCAACATACTGGCAGACAGGTTCAGCGCAAACTTCACCCCCCCCCCAAAAGGAGAGATAACTATCCCAACTGAGAGTAGCCTCCCAGACATCTCAAATGCGCAGGTGAAAGCTGCTCTCTCTAAAGCTAAAAACACAGCATCAATGGGACCGGATGGGGTCCGGCTGTGTGCTACATGAACTCAATGAAGAACTAAACCCGCACATAAGACAGCTGTTTAATCTTAGCCTCACCACAGGATATGTGCCCAAGGAGTGGCGTACGGCAACTGTGGTCCCACTCCACAAAGGTGGTGCCTCTACGGACCTTGGTAATTACTGCCCATAAGCTTAACAAGCCTGGTCTGCAAAGCTATGGAGAGGATCATAATGGAACTCATAAACAAGGACATAGGGGACTTGCAGACCTTGGACCCAACCCAGTTTGGCTTTGTCAAGGGCAGATCTTGCCTTTTGAACTTGGTCGACTTCTTCGAAACAGTCACCAAGGCCATTGATGAGGGAAAGGCAGTCCATACAGCCTACCTTGACCTTGCAAAAGCTTTCGACACAATACCCCACTCGGGTATTATAGAGAAACTTACCAGCTTAAATGTAAACCCATATGTCACAAGATGGGTTGCAAACTGGCTAAAGGACAGAACCCACAGGGTTAGAGTTGCTGGAGCCATGTCAGACTCCAAGCCGGTTACAAGTGGAGTCCCACAGGGCTCAGTCCTTGGCCCCCTATTGTTCGGCATCTACTTCTCAGAAGTACAGGCAAACATAGGAGGACTATGACTGACAAAGTTTGCGGATGTCTGCAAACTGGGTGCCATAGTGGATAGTACATCGGACACAGACATCCTTCAGAGGGGTCTCACGGAAACTGATAGCTGGTGCCAGAGCCATGGCCTGAAGTTAAACGCAAAAAAGTGTATAGTCATACCCTTCGGGAAAAATAAGGTAACCCCAAGCTACCATATAGGTGGCAACCCACTAAGCACAGAAGAGGTTATCAGGGACCTGGGGACCCAGGTTGACAGTGGCCTCTCGTTTGACGCTCACGTTGCTAAAGTGGTTCAAAAGACCTTCTACATTGCCCACCTGATCATGAAGGGATTCACATCCAGATCAAGTGAGGTCATTGTTCCCCTGTACTCTTCACTTATCAGACCAATGATCGAGTACAATGCCCCATTCGGGATGTATCTCACCCGACACCTGCAGCAATTGGAGAGACCCCAAAAGTTCCTCACCAAAAGGATGAAGGGACTCCAAAACCTGTCATATGCTGCCAGACTGAAGAAACTCCAACTCTATTCAGTTGCATACCGTCTGCTCAGAGGTGACCTGTGCCTGACATACAAGGCCATGACCAACCCGGAATTAATGGACATGCTCCACCTCAGAAAATCCAAATCCACCAAAACCACTAGAGCAAGAGACTTAAACCTTAGCACGGATATAAATAGGACGTGCTGGAGGGATAGATTTATCACCCAGAGACTCCCCATGCTGTGGAATAAAATCCCGGTCCATGTGAGGCAGAGCACCTCGCTGGCTCTGTTCAAGAGAAATCTTGACCGGTGGATGGGAGATCGTAGGTTTATCCCGGGAATCATCTCTGTGTCACTACTGGACAGAGGCACAACAAACTAATGGGCACAGTATTTCTAACATAAGGGGCAGCGTAAGCCACATAACTTTGGGCTAGGCTTATAAATGCCCTAGGGCAGTTAGCCTAGTATAAACCTATGAACCTATGAACCTATAAAGTATTTGGCTGTTTATCTGTTTTAAGTAATCTTATAGCTGTGTCTAGTAACAGAGTGTTATCACTTGTTTGCCTATTTACCATGAAACCCAGCTGATTATGAGATATAATAGAGGGGAGTATAGTCTTCAAACTGTTGGCTAAGATTTGGGCAAAGATTTTAAAGTCGGTGTTTATGAGGGCTATTGGTCTATAATTAGTAGGGTCTGTCGGGTCAGAATTCGGTTTAAGTAGAAGGATGGTCTTAGAGTTATTTATATATCTGTCTGTTATCCCATGTTGTATTATATAATTATACACTTTAAGTAGGATTTTAGAAACAGGTTCTGAGAATATTTTATAAAATTCAGAGGTGAATCCGTCAGGTCCTGGAGATTTACCTGGCTTGAGATTTTTTATTGTTTCTTTTATCTCTGTTAGGTGAAGTGTTGCCCCTACATGTTTTTGTTGTTCTTGTGTAACTTGTGGACATTTTAGGTTTTGAATGAAATCTTTAAATTTTGAGGGTGGTAAGTGCATGTTGTACAGCCTTTTATATATGTTCTCAAATACATTTAAAATGTCTTGGTTTTCCTGAATTATGCATCCTTCATAATGTAATTCTTTGATTCTTGGGTGGCGGCCATTCTTAATATTTATTAGCCTGGCTAAAAATCTTGAGGGTGTTTGTGCCCATTCTGAGTACTGATATAAGGACCTGCTTTCTAAAAAAGTTAAATTTTCTAAGTAATGTTTATGTAGTTGTTTTTACCATTCCATACATTTTTCCTCTAATTCTTTTGAATATTTTTGTTGTAATTCTAGTTCTGCTGACACAATTTGCGATTCTAGTGTGTTTTTGGTATTATTGTAGTACTACCAAGAGTATTGGGAATGCCTATTAGATTTCATTCTCAAGAGGTAAAAATATTAATTTTAGAAGTGAAATATTCACTATATGTAAGAAAGTCAATAAGGATATATTTAGAACCTTATTAACTACTCAAGCCCGAACACTCTAACCCAAAGATTCCTGGAGTTCATAAACTCAAATGCCATGGAACAACTAGTCACCATCCCCACAAGAGGTGAAAACATACTTGATCTCATCATCACGAACATGGGATCAAAATGTTCAACACCGGAAGTATACCCCTCACTGGTGAGATCAGATCATAAACTAATCTCGCTGGAGGTCCTCATCCCGCCCCCACCTGAAACAAAAAAGACCACAGTGAAAAACTTCTCAAAAGCCGATTTCACACTTCTAAAAACTAGTGTGGTCTCCTTTAAGGCCCCTGAGCCAGTGGTAAACATTACTCAAACCGCTGAATCACTTACAAATGCCTTCTACCAGCACCTACAGGACTGCATGGATCAGGCAATCCCAAACAAAACTAAGACTCTCTGTACCAAAGGCAAGCGTCCAGTCTGGTGGACCCCAGCCATAAACAAGCTCTACAACAAAAGGAGGAAGCTACTACAAGATAGAGCAAAATCCTTGAAAGGTAAGACACCTTTGATCATTATAAGTAAAAACTAAGAGCTCTCATAAAATCATCCAAGGCAAATTTTGAGAGAAAAATCGCCAAGGACTCTAAAGACAATCATAAGGCCTTCTTTAGCTATGTTAGAAACCTAGGAGGAAACTCCCAGATATGCTCAGAATTAGTTCAAAATGATGTGAAAATTACTGAACCTACGCACATTGCTAACATACTGGCTGACAGGTTCAGTGCAAACTCCCCAAAAGGAGAGATATCTATTCCAGAGGATTGTAGCCCCCAAACATCTCCAACGCCCAGGTGAGAACTGCCCTCACTAAGGCAAAAACACAGCATCCATGGGACCGGATGGTGTCCCGGCTGTGTGCTTCATGAACTCAACGAGGAATTAAACCCACAGTTAGGACAGCTGTTTAATCTTAGCCTCACCTCAGGATACGTACCCAAGGAGTGGCGCGGCGACTGTGGTCCCACTTCATAAGGGCGGTGCCTCCACAGACCCTGGAAATTACCGCCCCATTAGCTTGACAAGCCTTATCTGCAAAGCCATGGAGAGGATCATAATGGAACTCATAAATAAAGACATAGGGAACTTGCAGACTTTGGATCCAACCCAGTTTGGCTTTGTCAAAGGCAGATCCTGCCTCTTAAACTTGGTTGACTTTTTCGAGACAGTCACCAAGGCCATTGATGAGGGAAAGGCAGTCCATACAGCCTACCTCGACCTGGCAAAGGCCTTGACACAATACCCCACTCAGGTATCATCGAAAAACTCATCAGCTTGAATGTAAACCCATACATCACAAGATGGGTTGCAAACTGGCTAGCGACAGAACCCACAGGGTCAGAGTTGCTGGAGCCATGTCAGACTCAAAGCCTGTCACAAGTGGTGTCCCACAGGGCTCAGTCCTGGGTCCACTCTTGTTCGGCATCTACTTTTCTGAAGTACAAGCAAACACAGGAGGGTTATGGCTGACAAAGTTTGCAGATGACTGCAAACTGGGCCATAGTCGAAAACACATCTGACACAGATATCCTCCAGAAGGGCCTCACAGAAACGGATAACTGGTGCCAGAGCCATGGCCTGAAGTTAAACGCCAAAAATGCATAGTCATACCCTTCGGAAAAACAAGGTTACCCCTAGCTACCATATAGGTGACAATCCACTGAGCACAGAAAAAGTCATCAGGGATCTGGGGACCCAAGTTGACAGTAGTCTTTCGTTTGACACTCATGTTGCTAAAGTAGTTAGGAAAACCTTCTATATCGCCCACCTGATCATGAAGGGATTCACATCTAGATCAAGGGAGGTCATCGTCCCCTGTACTCATCACTCATTAGACCTATGATTGAGTACAATGCCCGCTCGAATGTATCTGACCAGACACCTGATGCAGCTTGAAAGGCCCCAAAAGTTCCTCACCAAAAGGATAAAGGGTCTCAAAAATATGTCTTATGCTGCCCGACTGAAAGAACTCCAGCTTTATTCAGTCTCATACCGCTTGCTCAGAGGTGACCTGTGCCTGACATATAAGGCCATGTCAAACCCAGATTTGATGAATATGCTTCACCTCAAAAATCTAGATCCCTCAGAACCACAAGGGCGGGAGACTTAAACCTTGACACGGTTATAAATAGAACGTGCTGGAGGGACAGATTCATCACCCAGAGACTCCCTATGCTGTGGAACAAAATCCCGGTACATGTGAGGCAGAGCACCTCGCTGGCCTTGTTCAAGAGGAATCTTGACCAATGGATGGGAGATCGCAGATATACCCCAGGGATTACTTCAGTGTCACTGCTTGACAGAGGCACAGAAAAATGATAGGCATAGTTTTTATTCAAACTAAAGGGGTGGCGAAAGCCACATAACTATGGGCTAGGCTTATAAATGCCCTTGGGCAGATAGCCTAGTATGAACCTATGAACCTATGAACCTATGAACATTGTCATTTTATAAATCTTTATGTTGATAAGCTGATCACAAACAGATGTACCTTATGTAAAGATTTTAGTTTATCTTTCCCTTGTATTTGTAATAGCTAATGGTTACAGTTTTATTCTTTTTATCACTGCAGAATAAGTGGTTAGTACAAAAATTGGATTCTTGAAGTGACTTCTTTGTATATATTGTATATAGGTTGTTATGGTTTGTTGTATGTTGTATGTGTATTTTATTGTCATGTCTTATATGTTGTAACCTTAAAAACTGCAATAAAGAAAATTTTGAAAAAAATACTATCTAGATACAGTTTAGACAAGCAGTTATACATAGACTAGGTAAAGAATATAACAATTTAGCTAATACACAGTAATTCTTAACCTAATCGATAGAATCAGAAGATTAACAATAACTAGACGCACATTGCATCATTAAACCTTTCTGTATAAGAAAATAGAGAGACCAATGTGACAATTACACAAATTCTGAACACAGTTTACTAAGAAATTGTACTGTCAAGTCTTAATATGCCATCAGCTCTACAATGTTATAGTACTATGGAGTATTAGTTTGCAGAGAGACATAGTCAGCAGAACAGACAGACGGGATGGATTTGTCAGTAAGTAGAACAAAGTAGTGACATAGTCAGAGGGAGAGGTTAGTCTGGTGCAGGGTAAGGACAGACACATTTATTGAATAAGTGGCTTTTTAGTATTGTTTTAAACTGGGTTAGTGATATAACCATTGTAATGTTTTCTGGTAGTGCATTCCAGATTTTATCTATATAATTTGAGAGGGAATCTCCAACTTGTTTTTTGGTTATATTGATTTTTTGTGATGCTTGTTAGTGGACTGTAGGGTTCTGTTAGTGGCATATAGTTGAAGAAATACTTGTAGGGCAGGTGCTTTCTCAGATTCATAGAGTATTTTATGGGCCATGGTTAACTGGATGTAGTGAAGGAGATGGAGAGTGCTAGCCAGTTGAATTGCTTGAGTGCTATACAATGGCGAGCTCTAGCTAGTAGGTTTGTAGCATATCTGGAAATTTTGTTATAACAAGATTCAAGTTTTGCTAGCTCATTTTTTTTTAGATTTGTGAGTATGGGAGCTGCGTACAGCAGTGTGGATATTAAGTGAGATTAGGCAATGGTAGTTTTAGCATTTTTAGTGAAGTAATGTTTGTTCCTAAACAATGTTCCGAATTTTTTGCGTACTTTTTTACTGTTTGGGAAATATGAAGATCAAATTTTAAGTTGCAGTCAATTTCGACTCCTAAAAGTTTGATGTGTGGTGATGGGGAGATGATGGTGTTTAGTGATACAATGTTGGAAGTGTTAGTGGGTGTAGCTGATTTAGTGGTTTGGAAAATCATAAGTTTGTTTTGTTTTTTGTGGGGTTTAAAATTAATTGAGAGTTTGCAAGCCAGGTCTCAACTACTAGAAAGGATTGTTGTGTTAGGTTTTGAAGTTCTTGAATAGAGGAAGCAGCATATATCACTGTCAAATCATCTGCATATTGAATGAGGGAGGCTTGTGGGGTTAAACTGTGGAGGTTATTTGTAAATATTGAAAATAGTAGTGGGCCTAAGACTGAGCCTTGAGGGACACCTATAGTCACTGGTAGAAGGGGTGATAAAGTCTGCTGCCAAGAAACTGCTTGCTGGTGTCCACTAAGGTAATCCTGGAGCCAGGTGAGGGTAGATTAGCAGAAATTTAGTTCAGAGAGAACATTTAGTAGTTTACTATGAGAAATCATATCAAAGGCTTTTGATAGATCCAGGAAGATAGAGGATATATAATTACTGTTGCTCCTGTGATAGTTAACAGTACTGGTAAATGACATTACTGCAGTAGATGTACTATGGTATGATCGAAAGCTGAGCTGAGTGTTGGTTAGAAGTTTGTTAGTATGCAGATAATTAGTAACCTGCATGTGAATGACCATCTCCAGTATTTTAGACAGCAGTGATAATATTGTGATCGGGCAGTGGTTGGAAAGATCTGTTGATGAGCTACCTTTATGTAGGGGTATTATGCAAGAGGTTTTCCAAATTGGAGGGATTTATTGTTCTGCCATGGATCTATAGATAAGAATTTTTATAGGATAGGCTATACTGTCTGCTGTTAGTTTGAGGAAATTGGCAGGTACGTTGTCTGCAGCTAAAGTGGTGTGCTTTAGTTTTTTAGGCAGTTTTTTGATCATCTCTGTAGCTGCAGGTTGCAGGGAGATGGTAGTTTCAGCATTGGAGGAGGCAGTGTTAGCTCTGATAGGAGAGGGGGTTTGATTGCTGAACAGAGCTAAGATAGTTTCAGTAAAGTATTTAGTAAACTGAGTAGCAATGTTGTTTGAATTATTAGTGGTGGTAGGAGGGGGTGTACTGACTTTGCCTGGAAGAAGTATATTGTTAATAGCTGTCCAAAATTTCTGTGGGTTATTGCAGTGTTTTAATTGTATTTCTGAGTAGTAATTTATTTTGTCTAGCTTAATTTGCTGCTTTGCTTTATTTCTAAGTTCCCGGTAGGTTTGTACAGTGGGCTGGGACACCCTGTTTGAGGATTGGAAGGTTTCTGTTAAGAAAAAACAATCAGTAAGAGTACACCACAGGTAGAAGATGTATGCTGCTTACTAGTCTGTAATGGTGGCTTTTATTTTTTTTTACATTTGTATTCCCCTTTACTCTTTGTTTGCTGCACACTATGTAGCTAAAGATAAAAGTAGCTTGAGACTTTGCACTTTCATTTGGTGTTTAATTAGTGAAAAATAAGTACTAAGAGGTAAGGACTGAAGGTTATGACTCTATTGAGAGGGATTCAATACCATAGCATAACAAAACAGATAAGTTAAGCAAAACATATCACCAGTGAAATGGATCGGTGGGGGTGGCTAAGAGGAAGAAGACTTGCAGCTGTCGCCCCTGGGGTATGCGCTCTAGTTGATTGTTGCAGATTTTAACAAGGCATAACAGTAGTCACAACAGCAGACAGAGTTCCCGAAGTTAAAGCTGGGATGCAGTCTTTATTTATAGATGATTATTGGTTAGACTTTACTTTTAGTTGGAGTGAGAGGAGTCCTTTCTCACACAAGAAGAGGGGTGGGGGGAGACCCAAGGTGACCAGGTGCTCAGTGGCGCTAAAAGTTACAAAGAAGACAAAAGGAAGGAGTATAAGTCTAAAACCAACAAAATAAGGACAATCAAAATAAGCATAGACATCATAAATATTGTACAGAAAGCAGAGTGAGTTAACATAGCCCATTAAAAGTCACCAAAAACAAATATATTGTGACTCTACAACCAAACTTATTTAGCAGCAGTCAGTGTAACTAGTTAGAATGTCCTGTTACCAGACAATATTGAAACAATGCAGCAGTTTCACCAGTTTGCCATAAATATCACTCAGCACCTTACAATGTAGTTTTTAACTTACACAGAGTGGCTCTTATTCAGTATTATCGTTTTGAGGACCCCTGAAACAGATTTAGTGAAAATGGGAGCCAGTGAAACAAACACCTAAGCTTCTAATATTCACATATAAATATTATGTATGAATATTGTGTTTTACCTTAAGTTTCAAACACAAATACTCCAAATATTTTGAATATGTAGATCTTTTGCTTAATTTGCTTAATTGATAAAAGGCAATGAAAATATTCCCTGTTCTGCATAATTTTAACAGCTACATTAACCATCATTGTAATGTGTACACTCAGCTTCCCAAAATGGATTTTAATTAGATAAACTAACTGTATCAACATATATATATATGTGTGTGTTTGTGTGTGTGTGTGTGTGTGTGTGTGTGTGTGTGTGTGTGTGTGTGTGTATATGTATTTCTTGTTTGCAAAACATTACTGTTGTAAATGAATACCAACTGCTAATATGTCAGTAGAGATACCTTATAACTGTCATAAGCTAGACACCTACATGCAAATGTAAAAAAAAAACACTTTACCTTCTTTTTTGTCAAATATATTTACCTTGTGGAGCTTTACTCCCCAGACCTCCGCTGAAAATGGGTTCTTGACCCAGTCTGACTTTCCTGGTCAACAAATGTCAGATAAATAAATAAAAACACCAGCTAACCATACCTCTCAAGTGTATGTTATTACGAGAAATGCTACTCATTTTGAAAATTAAAAAGTCCATGTCCCTCAATGTTCCACATTGAAAGAGTCTATCATACATTAAGTATTAAAAATATTTTTGACTGATATTCATGGTAAATAATACTGAATCATATTAATTCATCAAAATAACCTTTCACAAGTATAAAGTCACACATTTTAACCATCCTATGAGTTTCCTAGTCGAAGTTTTTAGTAAGCTGATACTAAGTGCTCCATATTTTCCTCATTTGTTCCACATTATGTGAGGTAATGTGCCACATTTTGGAGAAGGATGGTTGAGAGCGATGCAGCTAACAAAATATGCTAAACACGATTTTTATTAAATGCTGTTGAATTTAATTAACTTTTAGTTAAAAAAATTGAATTGTTATCATTGGATAAAAGGAGAAGAGCCTCTATTGCATTATACTGTAAAGGCTACAATAACATTATATCTGGCAATGCGTGGCTAACACTGGCCTGGCGAGTCAGACCATAGTGAAACATTATACATAAATAGTGCAAGCTCTCTGTTCTTGTATACTTCACGCATGGCTACTGCTAAGGTATCCATCCATCCTCAACCCCTTTCGCATATGGGGTTGTAATGTCACTTCGACAGTGACAATCATCTCAAACCAAGGTTTACATCGCCATGTGGCTAGCCCTTCCGGAGTAGTTCATCCGTACCACTGCCTTGCACACACACTAGCACCTATGGCCAATTTAGAATGTCCAATCCACCTACTGCATGTCCCCTACTAACTTAAACCATTGTGAAACATTGTGAATAATTAGTGGAGGAAATCAGATCAAATGCATCATGCATGATAGCTGCACTTACAGGTGAACATGCTTTTTTGTCCTTTAGTAAGGTGCTGCATTGCCCTTTGGAATATGGGGCACCAGTTTAATGCAATGTGCTATTACAGCATATTTGGCAGGAGTGCACTGGTACACATAACAAGTTCCTTTCTCATTCAACATGCATGTGTTACCAGCTACTTCTTATAATTAATATTGTCCACAAAAGGTTAAATCCATCCATTGAATAAATTAGTATTTTGCAACATATATTTTTATATATAAAATGCTGCAATACACTTCTAAATATGTTTTGTGTAAAAGTCAGTGAAGTTATCTACAATATAACTCAAGGGTTTAAGGCTTTACCTTGTACTCTTTTTAAAGTTTTATCCTTTCAGTCTCCACTTGCAAACTGTGTGATTATAAGCAAGTCAGTTTATCAAACCGCACTGCCAGCGGTTTACCACAGAAAAGAGACACTTCAGCCCAGAGGAATTACGGTTAACAAAGCAGATTTTAGTCCAACTAGTGGCAATTTCCTATACAATGGATTGATTGCCTTTACTCAACTACATTGCCCATAACTCACAGCGTGTGCGTGTACTCCGAGCGCTTTTACCTCTCTGGACGAAGCCGGAAATTGAAGTGTTTGTTTATTTTATGGGGTATGACGTCACTGCTCATGGTGTGGGACGTTTAGTAGTTGGAGTTTGATGTGGAGAAAGGGGATTTATGTTACGTATGGACAGGTTACGAAATGGCTGCAGCACATGGTCGCTTAGAGTGCTTCTTAAGAATATACCTGCTACTGCTGTTCTGTCATCAAGTGACAGGAATTTCGAAAATCCCTATTGGACACATAGTGTCCCAAGAGTTGGAGTTGACTGAGGAGCAAGTGGCTGACAGTAATGCAGTGAAGAAGGATGTGCCGGGTCCACCTCCGGCTCCGGGTATAGAGTCGTTCAAGGCTTCAGAGAAGGAGGAGGAACAGAGCAGGTAGGCCTGTGTGCAACCCAGGTATCAAGCGGACCCACCACTCAAAGCCATATCTGATGGTCCCGGAGCTGCTGTATGACCTGGTCATTGACGTACAAAAACACACCTGTCATTTGTTTGGAAATCTCTGATTTTATCCTTTTTAGTTTGTCTCACGAACAAAGTACATGGCACCTGGTCAGCATATCTCTCAAACATCTCATTATTTGGATGGAACGTTCCCCATTTTGACTCCATCACAAACACCCGTGTCACAAGTGATGATTTAATAAAGGTGTTTAAAAAAGTCCATGTTCCACACTGAAAGGGTCTGTCACACATTCAGTGTTAACATTTATTTTAACTGATATTCAGGGTAAAAAATACCAGTACCGAGTCATATTATTTCATCAGAAGAATTATTTATACGTTTAAAATAACGAATTTTAACTTTTCTCTGAGTTGCCCAGTTGAAGTTATAAGTAAGTGTTATACATTTTGCCCATTTCCTCTTCATTGTGAGAGGTGCTCCACATTTTGGAGATGGTAGGCTGAGAGCTATGCTGGTCAGGCTTAAGAATGGAAGTCCAAAACTAAGGAGATTAAAGTTTTTTTTTTTTTTAGTAGGAGTACAGCAGGAAAATCTTGCCGAATATCGTAGAGTATTCCTTTTTTTTTGTGAACAGAAGGTAAGCTAGCTAATGCTGACCTCAGTCTGTGACTGTTAAAAAAAAAAAAAAAAAAAAAAAAAAAAAAATGTGAGGGAGATAATTTGTGGGTTCCTACGATACGCAGTCTTTCATGTACTTTTTTGTACATGGTATAAGTGTATTTAGAGAGAGACAAACACATTTTGTATCCTTTTTGTGGTTGTGTGGAAGCCAGAACTTGTCCTGAGCAGCAGCAGGCTCAAGGCAGAGAAACCCACACATGGGATTCCATTGTATCACAAGAAGCACACACATTTGTGTATATACTGCCCACACACACACACATTTGTGTATATGCTGCCGACACACACACACACACATTTGTGTATATGCTGCCCCCCTATATATATATATATATATATATATATATATATATATATATATATATATATATATATATATATAATGTGTGTGTATATGTATATGGGTCTACTATACATGATCGAAATTACAGAAAGCCGAAACCCAAATGGTCGAGACCATATGTTCGACTTACGCAATTTCGAACATGTAAAAAAAAAAACACAACATTAACACACTTTCTTATTGTTAGCTACACCCCCTGTGGGAGGCTATGCCCCCAACACCTGCCATAACTTTAATATACCAACTCCAAGATCACACTACAGAGTGGAAATGGAAATATTTCCATTCTGCAGTGCACAGAGATGTCCATTACACGTGGTCAGGATTCCGAAAGTCGAACATATGGTCTCGGGCATATGGGTTTTGACTTTCTGGCATTTCGACCATGTGTAGGGGACCCATATATATATATATATATATACACACACACACATATATAATATGGTTTCACTTCAGAATCCTGAAATATCACAATCTTGAATTTCATAATCTGGAATCCAAAATCATGAAAACTCAAAATCCTGAATCACAAAATACTGAAAATATACAGGACACAAAGAATGAGAATATTCCAGTACAAGGACACAGAGAAACACATACAAGACAAAGGCTAGCACTTTTCATCAAGTATGGGCAGCAGGGAAGCCCCTCTGCACCCCCTGCTAATTAAATCTATAAACTTCAAGATTGCACTCCACCGGGGAAAAAATGGCAAACATACCATCACATGTGTTCATGACTGCCTGTTGTAACCTTAGTAGCATTCCCTTTTAACTTGCTGTACTACAACATAACTCATGATAGTATGGTGAAGTGCAGTCTTGGAGTTGATATATTTAAGTAACAGGGGGTTTGGGGGGTGCAGGGGGCTTGCCCCTTGCTTATATTTGGTGGTATGTAATCCGGTTTATGTTCTCTATAGTCAGTATATATATATATATATATATATATATATATATATATATATATATATATATATATATATATATATACTTTGTGGCTTCCAGATTATGAAGTTATGTGAAATTCAGGATTGTGATATTTCAGGATTCTGAAGTGAAACTATATATATATATATATATATATACATATACATATACATATCTACACACACACACCTTTGGGCATTTTAGAGGATCGCTGGGTTACCTAATGGAAGGTGTTTAGATTTTGGGTAGAAATGGCAGATACTGACAAAAATGCACAGGGTCATTAAAGACTCCCAGATAAACAGCAAGATACAAGCATGACACTACATAGTATTACTGTTTATTTAGTTTCCTAAACATGCCATATTTGTGCTACTTTCTAAAAAATAAACTGAAAGCTTACATACTACACAACCAAACATAGACAATGTCACATTCCCAGACTACCATAGCTCACTTAAAGCATTCATGTTCCTGTCTCATAAAGCATGTTTTTTCAGTACAGCTCTTAGACTTCACACGGCAGCCCCAGCTCTGTGTCATCCCCCCATTTGTATGGGTCTGAGTAGGCTTTCATGGTATGTTCCAGTTTCCTGCCACTTACAGAAGATGTACCATAGGTGAATTGGAATTCTAAATTGTAGGAAGTTATGCATGCTATTTGATAGTGAATGACTTTGTGTGTGTATTTCTGGGCTGTTCCTACTAGGCCTTGACCCTGATTTGGATTAGGAAGGTAATCTGTGAATAACCGAATAAAAATTAAAAAGTATATCCAACTTCATTTCCCATTTGGACAAAAAGTAACTTTAGACCGTGCCCCAGTTTTTTTCCCCCTTCAAAAAAAAAAC
>NC_056746.1:908916693-908921693 GCF_019279795.1 Protopterus annectens
AAATTCCCCCCTTTCCCTTCTCAAAAAGAATTTTAATAATTTCCTCAAAATCCATAAATTTCTACTATATCCCCAGCAACACCCCCTCCTAGATGGTGACATTCATCCAAACCCTGGCCCCAGTACTGACTATACCTATAACCTTAATAATTTAACATTGCCTGTGATTTCTACATTAACTACACCACCTAACTCCCTCCTGATAAGCTCACCTTAACATTAGAAGTATCAATAATAAAATTTCCCACCTGCATACACTCCTTGATGTGCACTCATTTGATATTCTATGTCCTACAGAAACGTGGCTAAAACCAACTACTCTAGACCAGGAAATTAGCCCTCCTGGCTATAACATCCTCAGATGTGACCGTAAAACCAAAAAAGGTGGAGGTATATCCATTCTCTATAAATCTAATTTCCAAATTTCTCCTTTTAATGTGCTTCCATCATTAGATACCAAATCTGAAATCCTGACTATCAAACTCCAAATCTGTCTATCTAATTTGTATGCATCTCCGCCGGTAACAATACCATTACTCTTGAAAACTTACTTAGTTACCTCTCTACCCAATTACCACAGGAGACCATAGTACTGGGTGACTTTAACATTGACTGGTCCACCTGTAGTTCCCCTAAACCTACTAATCACATAAATCTCCTTTGATTCTCACAATTAATAACCACTCCTACTAGAATCCACAAATCTAGCAGTAAGGAAATTACTCTTGACTGGATCCTTATTAAGAGCCACCCTGAAACCTATACTCCTGGAACCCTTCCTGATGATATCAGCGACCATATGCTTACCTACATTATTAGACAAAAAGTCCATATCCCAAATAACCTTAATCTCAAAACCTCCCGCTCAAAAAAATTATTTAATCCAGACAGCTTCCTAAACGAACTGCAAGCTTGTGACTGGTCACCACTGACCCATCTTGAACTTGATGAGGCTGTGACCTACTTTAACAATACCTTTCTTCAAATCCTAGATTACCATGTACCTTATCGCTCTATTAGAATTAGAACCAAATCTGCCCCATGGCTCACAAAACAAACTAGGCAAAAGATGCTCCTCAGAAATAAAATATGGGCTAAATGGAGAGCCACCAAATGTCCATCAGATCACCTCCACTTTAAACAGTTAAGAAATGCCACCAAGAACGATATTCTTAGAGACAAAAAAAGACTTCTACCTTCATCTCCAACAAACTAGCCAACAAACTCCACAAAAATGTTGGTCAGGGATAAACTTCTTCAGCCAGGTCACTCTATTAGTCCGGCCCCAGCACATTTTAATCATAATAACTCCAGTCAGATCTCCGAAGCCTTTAATAACTACTTTACAGAAGCCATTCAAACACTAGCCAACTCTTTACCACCTTTTACTGCTTCCCCACTAAACACCTCCATTACTTCATCTCCTACCTTTCAAATACAACCTGTACCTACATCTTTCATTTGTAAGCTACTTCAAAAACTGAAACCTTGCACCCCTTCTGCTGACTGTTTCCCATCTGAATACCTACAAATTGCCGCAAAAGCCATAGGCTATCCCATCTCTCTCCTTATTAACAGAACTATCTCAGAAGGCAAAATCCCTACATATAGAAATTATCCCACATCATCCCTTTACATAAAGGTGAATCTTCTGTTGAGCTTTCTAACTTTCGACCTATTGCCTTACTCTCTCCATTAGCTAAGATAATGGAAAAATGTATTCAAAAACAATTACTTAACCACCTATTACAATATAACCTACTAGCAAACTGCCAACATGGCTTCAGACCATTCCATTGCACAACGACTGCCCTACTATCCTTCACCGACTCTATAAATAAAAATCGTAACAACTCGTTTTCCTCTGCACTTTTTATTGACCTGTCAAAAGCCTGTGATATGGTTAACCATAACCTACTTCTAGATAAACTAAAGACCCATTCTCTCGATCCACAAGCATTAAAATGGTTTAGGTCATATCTGGAAAATAGACAGCAAGCAGTACTTTGGGATAACAATCTGTCTACATTGCTTCCTGTAAATATTGGGGTACCCCAAGGCTCTATCTTAGGTCCCCTTCTTTTTTCCTTATTTATTAACGATCTACACATGAACATACCTCAAGCCACCTGCATTCAATATGCAGATGACTCCACCTTAATCTGTACAGCTTAGTATATAGCCTGTATCCATTCCCTCACCCAAACTGTTTTTCATAATGTTGATAACTGGTTCATGCAACACTACCTCCTCCTAAACCCCCCAAAAAAAACAAAACTACTGCTATTTTCTCCAACTCTTAAATCACCTAATGCATTCTTCTCTATAACCTCTAACAATGCTACCAACATAACCCCAGATACTACAACCCACCTACTAGGCGTAACAATTGATAATCGTCTTAACTATGATGACCACATCAACTCCACCATAAAATCAGTTAACAAAAAACTTGGTACCCTCTATAGAGTTAAACCCTTCCTTACCCCCTTCTTCTCGGAAAACTATTGCCCAGACCCACCTCATTTCTACCCTTTTCTATGCCTGTACTATATATACTAACCTATCTAAAAACAACCTCTCCAAACTTTCCATAGCTAGATTCATCACATGCTCCCCCTTTAAAACTCACCACTGCCTCAACCTCAAAAAACTTGAATGGCTAGAACTGCAGAACCATATACTCTGTCAACAATTACTTATCACTCAAAAGATTCTATACCACCCCAACAACACCCCTATCCTCACTAATATGATTATACCATACAAAAATCTGACTACACTATGCTCTGCTAATAAGCTCCTAGTTTCCTCAATTAAATCCAACAACAAAGCTGGTGACTCACTCTTCTCAAACACAGCAGGTAAAAACTGGAATCAGCTTCCTTCTGAATTATCAACCCTTGCTTCTACTTCTATATTTAAAAAACATCTTAAAGAATATCTTAAAACTCATTGGCTTTGTCCATGTGCTAACCCAGACTGATATATTTTCCCCTTCCTGCTCTTACCCTTATCCCTACTCCTCTAACCTATACCTCCAAATATAGTTACTACTCTTTTCTTCATAGTAAGAGAATAAAATATAAGGGTTTTTTCTCTCTTATTTGGTATTGCTCATACCTACTATTGTGTTTAGTATAGTTTTTTAGTATAATTTTTAGTATAACTTTTATTGTTTACAATTTTATTATTATAATTTTTCTTTTGACCAATGCTACCTCTGCATTATGATTTTACATGTCTTTTTATATATTGTTAACTTTGCCACTGTTCATGTTTGGAGCTTTTCTCCCCTGGCCTCTACTAAAAATGGACATATATCCAGTTAGACTAGCCCGGTCAACAAATGTAAAATAATAAATAAAAATAAAATAATAATATATGTGTGTGTGTGTGTGTGTGTGTGTGTGTATGTATATATATATATATATATATATATATATATATATAAATATATGTGTGTGTATGGTTTTATATATATATATATGTTTGTGTGTGTGTGTGTGTGTGTGTATATATATATATATATATATGTTTGTGTGTATGTATGTATATATATATATGTGTGTATATATCTATATCTATATATATATATGTGTGTGTGTGTATATATATATATATATATATATGTGTGTGTGTGTATATATATATACATATATATATAGGTTCATAGGTAGATACTAACTAGGCTATTTGCCCTAGGGCATTTATAAGCCTAGCCAGAGTGTATTTGGCTTCCGTCTCCCTATTAGATTAGCCTACTGTGCCTCTGTAAAGTAGGTCACAGAAGGTACCCTTTTAAGATTAGTTTACTGTGCCTCTGTCTAGCAGGGACACAGGAGAGATCCCAGGGGTGAATTTGCGATTTCCCATCCACGCGTCCAAATTTCGCTTGAAGAGGGTCAGCGAGGGGCTATGTCTAACATAAATTGGGATTCCATTCCAGAGTGAGGGGAGCCTCTGGGAAATGAATCTGTCCCTCCAGCATGTCCTATTTATTTTTGTGTTGAGGTTCAGGTCCCTGGAACGTGTAGCTCTAAGGGACTTGGATTTTTTGAGGTGGAGCATGTCCATTAATTCTGGGTTTAACATGGCTTTGTACGTCAGGCATAGATTGCCACTGAGTAGAGCTGGAGTTTCTTTAGTCAAGCTGCGTAGGACATCTGTTTGTAGCCCATGATCCTCTTGGTGAGGTACTTTTGGGGTCTCTCCAGTTGCTGCTGGTGTCAGGTAAGGTACATCCCAAAAGGGGCATTGTATTCAATTATGGGCCTGATGAGTGTTGAGTAGAGGGGCACAATGACCTCTCTTGATCTAGATGCGAACCCTTTCGTGATAAGGTGGGCTATATAGAAGGTCTTTCTAACCACTTTGGCAACGTGATTATCAAAGGAGAGATTACTATCTATGTTGGTCCCCAAATCTCTAATTACTTCTTCCGTACTTAATGGATTACCACCTATGTGGTAATTTGTTGGCACCTTGTTTTTCCCAAAGGGGATGACTATGCACTTTTTAGCATTTAGCTTGAGGCCGTGGCTCTGGCACCAAGCATCCGTCTCTGTGAGACCCTTTGGAGGATGCTTGTGTCAGCTGGAGATTCGATTATGGCCCCCAGTTTGCAGTCATCTGCGAACTTTGTCAGCCATAATCCCCCCGTGTTAGCCTGAACCTCAGAGAAGTATATACCGAACAAGAGAGGTCCCAGAACTAAGCCCTGTGGGACGCCACTTGTAACTGGTTTGGATTCGGACATGGCACCTGCGATTCTGACCATGTGGGTTCTATCTCTGGGCCAGTTTGAAACCCATCTTGTGATATAGGGGTTGATATTTAAGCTGGTAAGCTTATTTTTGATGCCTGAGTGGGGTATTGTGTCGAAGGCTTTTGCGAGGTCCAGGTAGGCTGTGTGGACTACCTTGCCCTCATCTATGGCTTTGGTAACTGTTTCAAAGAAATCAACTGGGTTTAAGAGGCAAGATCTGCCCTTAACAAAG